>NC_090409.1:37570675-37690675 GCF_036365525.1 Heterodontus francisci | reverse complement strand
CTCACTCACTCACACTCACTCACGCACTTATACACACAGAAGTGCACTCACGCACACACAAGTACACTCACACTCACACTCGCACAAATACACTCACACTCCCACATACTCATACTCACACACACAAAACACACACACACTCAAGAGCACAAGATTAAGATCACAAGAAATAGGAGGAGTAGACCATTCGGCCCATCGAGCCTATTCCACCATTCAATACGATCATGGCTGATTTTGGGCTTCAATTCCACTTTCCCGCCCACTCCCCATATCCCTTGATTCCCTGAGAGGCCAAAAATCTCTCTTTCCCATTCTTAAATATATTCAATGATGGAGAATCCACAACCCTCTGGGGTAGAGAATTCCAAAGATTCACAACCCTCTGAGTGTAGTAATTTCTCCTCATCTCAGTCCTGAATGATTGGCCCCTTATCCTGAGACTGTGTCTCCGTGTTCGAGATTCCCTGACCAGGGGGTAACAATCTCTCAGCTTCTACCCTATCAAGCCCTTTCACAATCCTGTCTGTCTCAATGAGATCACCTCTCATTCTTCTAAACTCCAGAGAATATCGGCTCAATTTACTCAGCCTCTCACCATAGGACAACCCCCTCATCCCAGGGAGCAATTTAGTAAATCTTCACTGCACTGCCTCCAGAACAAGTATATCCTTTCTTAAATGTGGAGACCAAAACTACACACAGTATTCCAGGTGCGGTCTCACCACAGCCCTGTACTATTTTAGTGAGATTTCTTTATTCCTGAACTCCAATCCCCTTGCAATAAAGGTCGACATGTCATTTGCCTTCCTAATAGCCTACTGCATCTGCATGTTAACTTTGTGCGTTCCTTGTACGAGTTCCCCCAAGTCTCTCTCTGAACATCAATGCTTTCCAGTTTCACATCTTTTAAAAAATATTCTGCTTTTCTATTTTTACGACCAAAGTGAACAACTTCACACTTCCCTACATTATACTCCATTTGACATCTTGTTGCCCACTCACTTAACCTGTCTATGATTCTTATAAACTCTATGTGCCTATAAACGACACCTGCCAGTGTCTTTTCATTCTTGCTATTCCTAATTTCCACCCAGACTGATTCTACTTCATGATCTTCTGAGACCACATCCCTTCTCACTTATGTGCTAATGTCATCCTTTACTAGCAGAGCTACCCTTCCTCCTTTGCCATTCTGTGTGTTTCCAAAATAGTCTGTACCCTGGAATATTTATTACCCAACCTTGATCTCCTTGTAACCATGGATACAGCAAAGTCTATAGGCCCTGACAACATTCCAGCAATAGTACTGAAGACCTGTGCTCCAGAACTTGCCGCGCCCCTAGCCAAGCTGTTCCAGTACAGCGACAACACTGGCATCTACCCTGCAATGTGGAAAATTGCCCAGGTATGTCCTGTACACAAAAAGCAGGACAGGTCCAACCCAGCGGTCTCAGGTTAAAGACAGAAAATGCTGGAAATACTCAGCAGGTCAGGCAGCAGCTGTGCAGGGAGGAAAACAGAGTTAACGTTTCAGGTCTCTGCCCTTTCATCAGAACTGGAGAAAGTTCGAGATGTAACAGGTCATAAGCAAATAGAGAGGGAGGGACGTGGGAGGGGGAGGGGTGAGCAAGACGGAAGTTTGTGATCGGGCGGAAGGCAGGAGAGATTAAATGACAAAAAAAGGACGATGGTGTGAGGCAGAAGGGGATGTTAACGGAACAAGTAAAGAAACAAAAGATTGGCCTGGGGGAGGTGTAAATGGCAACAGCAGGAAAATCACCAAAAGCTGCTGTGCGGAAAAATGGGAGCCGCAATAACCATCTGAAATTGCTGAACTTGATGTTGAGTCCTGAAAGCTGTAGAGTGTCTCATTAAAAGATGAGGCACTGGTCCTTACATTGAGTTTCATTGGGACAGTGTCGGAGGCTGAAGTCAGAGAGGTCAGTGTGGGATTCGGATGGAGAATTACCCTGGGGGGAAGTTTGATGATAAACTAGATCACTCCGAGACAAGTCACAAAGCCCATTTCGAATGCAGTTTTTGGTGGAATCTATGAAGAGTGATGAGGAGTGGACACTGAGCCCAGATATAGTCCCACACCCAATGCAGAACTGGTGCAGTGGCAGAGATCAGATTACCAAGACAAGATTGGGAATCAAACCCATCGCCTGTCAGAGTGTGTGACCCAACACTGACTGAGTGGGGCTTTGGCCAACTGGAACTTACTTCCCTATGATCTGATTGGATAGTGGGATGGCCTCGAGGGTTTGACGTCTCTACCTCTGCTGGGCATAGCGGCGAGACCTCGCTAGAGACAGGGCCTCCGTCACTGAGTGAAGCGAAGGAGACCAGAAATATTGCCCAACTCTTGAACGTAGCCCTCAGAAGGAACACACTGTAATGGGACATGAAACAGCTGTGGATGACGCACACTGACATTTGTGTCCAGTCCATTTTTGCTCCATCATCAAATACCGAAAGAAATTTCACCCACTCTATTCCGCCTCCTCAAGACAACTTCCCCTATCGGTTCTTTCAAGTCCTGGGAACCCTCAACTTCTGGGCTGAATTTAGTTGCTTAATTCTATACTTGTATTTTTTTTGTTAAATTCATCGCAGTAAGTGATGTTGCTGTTAACTCTCAGGACAGGTACAGCACGGGGGTTAGATACAGAGTAAAACTCCCTCTACACTGTCCCCATCAAACACTCCCAGGACAGATACAGTACGGGGGTTAGATACAGAGTAAATCTCCCTCTACACTGTCCCCATCAAACACTCCCAGGACAGGTACAGTACGGGGGTTAGATACAGAGTAAAGCTCCCTCTACACTGTCCCCATCAAACACTCCCAGGACAGGTACAGTACGGGGGTTAGATACAGAGTAAAGCTCCCTCTACGCTGTCCCCATCAAACACTCCCAGGACAGGTACAGCACGAGGGTTAGATACAGAGTAAAGCTCCCTCTACACTGTCCCCATCAAACACTCCCAGGACAGGTACAGTACGGGGGTTAGATACAGAGTAGAGCTCCCTCTACACTGTCCCCATCAAACACTCCCAGGGCAGGTACAGCACAGGGTTTGCTGCTGCCTAATTGGAGGTGCTGAGTGCTGGAGGTTGCAGGCTGTGTGACTGCTGCAAGGAGAGAGACTGAGTTTGAAAGCTGAAAGAAGAAAGCAGGAGGCTAGAAGAACTGACAGCTCTTGTCAGTTTGGCTTTTTGAAGCCCTTTCATTGATTGTTGTGGGGAGGGGGAAAGGAAGAGACCGGAAGACCTTGTGTGGGGTTGTTTGTTTGAACAGGGAGCTCCTGTGGTTAACAGCATTGAATAGGACCTCCCTCCCCACCCCAACGAGCTAGCCTGGGATAGCTGGAGCTGCCCAGGTGAAGAGACTTTCTCTTCACTGTGTAAACCACATCAGAAGCACAGTGTGTCTGGGCAGCTACAGCTGTCCCAGGTGAAGACATCGCACCCCCTCCTCCTCACCACCAACTGGAAGACTGGCAGAAGGGCTGCCTGAATTAACATCAGCAAAGAGACTGATTCTCCTGACTGTCCTCTCGTTCAGCCTCTCTCCCTAGCCATACCCTCCAGTCTGTGTATTTGTGGGATAATTTGTTGTTATTATTTATTATTCGTTTCTCTCCATTTCTATTTTTTTCAACGGTGGGTGTGGCTCTCATACCCCATGACTTCTCAGTCCTCTCCGGTGGTGGGGCCTTCCTATGCTGCAGCAGCATGGGGTGAAGAGTTACACCCACCCAACTATTGAGGCTGTCGTTGACGCAATGGCTGAGGTTGTCGGCCCCTCGGTCATTACGGCAGCCTCAAAGGTGTATGGGAAAGCTGTGTTCTTCCTGAAGACCGAGCGGGCGGTGTCCCTCGCCCTAAGTACGGGGCTCACAGTGGGTGGGACTTTCCTGCCTTTGGACCCTCTGGGGGCCACTGCGCAGCGGGTAATGTTGTCGAACGTCCCGCCCTTCATTCCTGATGAGTTCCTCCTCCCCCACCTGCACCATCTGGGGGAGGTGAGGTCGGGGATCACCCCAGACCCGCTCGGTCTTCGGGAGCACAGCCTCCGACATGTCTACTCCTTCCGCCGCCAGCTATTCATGCAGCTGGCGCGGGAGGAGGACAGGGAGGGGCAATTTAATGTGGCCTACCGCGTCTTCTGGACCTTGGACGGGGCACGGTGCCTCGTCTGCAAGGGGGTGGGGCATGTTCGTAAGATGGTGGGATGTGGGCAAGACTCACATCCGTGTCTTATGTCAGAAGGCGTCGACCAAAATGGCGGGGGGTCCGTAAGCAGCTCGTTGAGCTGCTGGCCGACGACGGATCCTCCATCACGGATCCGGAGGGAGGGAATGGGCCTCCTGGTCCGTACTTATTACAGTGCGTTGTTCTCTCCAGATCCGTCAAGCGAGAATGCGAGCAGAGTTTGTGGGAGGACCTGCCGCAGGTCAGCCTGGAGGGCGCCGAAGGATTGGAGGCTCCGCTCACGTTGGCGGAGCTGACCGGCACCCTCCACCAGCTCTCAAGGGGCAAATGCCCAGGGCTGGACGGGCTGACCGTGGAATTCCTCAGGGCATTCTGGGACGTCCTGGGGGATGATTACGCGCGGGTCCTGGGGAAAAACCTGGCGACTGGGGAGGTGCCCCTCTCGTGGCGCAGGGCGGTCATCGTCCTGCTGCCGAAGAGGGGTGATCTCCGCCTGCTTAAAAACTGGCGTCCGGTCTCCCTCCTCAGCAAGTTTGGCTCTGCGCGAGCCGGCCATGTGGGCCAACCTCTCGGCTTACGCCGAAGACATGCTCCTCGCGGTCACGATCTAGTTGACTTGTAGAGGACACGCGACTGCCAGCAGACCTTTTCTGCCACGTCCTCCGCGAGGATCAATTGGGAGAAATGTTCCGGACTCCTGATGGGTCAGTGGCGGGTGGACTCCCTGCCAAAGGAGTTGACACCTTTTGCGTGGAGCACCACGCACCTCCTCTATCTGGGAGACCATCTTAGCCCCACTGAAGAAGCCTGGCCGGCAAACTGGCAGGAGTTGGAGGCGAAAGTCACTGCTCGGCTGGGGCGCTGGACAGGACTGCTCCGAGTGCTTTCCTACAGGGGCCGAGCGTTGGTCATAAACCAACTGGTGGCCTCCATGTTGTGGTACCGGTTGGTCACTTTGGCCCCGCCCCCTGTATTTGCCACCAAGATCCAGAAGAAACTCGTCGATTTCTTCTGGGGCAAGAGGAAACACTGGGTCTCTGCCGCGGTCCTGAGTCTCCCGATCGAGGAGGGCGGTCAGTCGCTGGTGTGCGTCCGCACCCAGGCTGCGACTCTCCGCCTTCAGACCCTGCAGAGATACCTGTACGTCGAGCGTCCTCCCAGATGGTGTGCGCTGGCGACGTATGTTTTCCGCCAGTGTCACTGCCTTCAAGACGACACGCAGCTCCCGGTGGAGTCCGTTAGCCGCGCCTCTCTGAGGGAGTTGCCTGTCTTTTACCGGGATCTATTCCGAGTCTGGAACATGGTTGCCTCCAGTCAGGGCACTCCCCTGCCGGCGGAGGGGAGCGCCTCGGCTGTCCGGGCGGCCGACTCCGGGGACGGTCCGGCGGGCGGAGGAGTAGCCGAAACCCCCGGGACGCCCCTCACTGCGGGTGGCGAGGGGGCTCGGGAGTGCGGAGCGATCCCGGCCGAGCAGACCCCCACTCGGCCGGAACTGCTCATCGGACCCAGGCCCCGAAACCCTCCTCGGGAGCCGGTCCCGCACAACCTGAGCCGCCATCGGAAATGCCCTCCGTGCCATTCCAATCGGCGCGGAGGTGTTTCCTGTCCGGGCTGCTCCTGCACACTCTCCACTTCCTCGCCCTTGTCAGCCGGCCGGACACGCCCTGGCGGTCTGCGTTGCCATCTGGCGGCGAGGGGAAACCCCGATGGATGTCTCTCTACACGGGAGTCTTCCCCCTTTACATCGGGGACCTGGGGTGGAGGGTGCTGCACAGAGCAGTCCCGTGCAATAGGCTTTTAAGTAGGTTCACGGACTCCCAGGTCACCTGTACTTTCTGCGGCCTGGACGAGTCCGTGTTCCACATTTATACGGAGTGTGTGAGATTGCAGCCCCTATTTGAGTATCTGAAGGGGCTGCTCCTCAAGTTCTGGCTGCACTTCAGTCCCACGCTCCTGATCTTTGGGCACCCCGTGAGGAAGGGCGTGGGCCGGGAGGAGGATCTCCTCGTCAGTCTGCTCCTGGGCCTGGCCAAGGTGGCAATTCACAGGTCTAGGCTGCGGGCCGTCGGGGGTTCCGTCCTCCCTGATTGCCTGCCCCTCTTCCGCGGTTACGTTCGCGCCCGGGTATCCCTGGAGAAGGAGCATGCGGTGTCCGCCGGTACGCTTGAGGCCTTCCGCGACCGGTGGGCACCGCAGGGACTGGAGTGCATCGTCGACGCCGAGAATGGCATTTTAATTTGAGTTTTTTGTTTATTTATCTGGTTTTAATAAAGTTATTTTAAAATTATGTATATAAAGGGGGCCTGAGGAATAAAGGCCCCCTTGACATAGATTATAAAAAAGAAAAAAAAAGAAAAAAAGACAGGGGGTTAGATACAGAGTAAAGCTCCCTCTGCACTGTCCCCCATCAAACACTCCCCAGGACAGGTACAGTACGGGGTTAGATACAGAGTAAAGCTCCCTCTACACTGTCCCCCATCAAACACTCCCCAGGACAGGTACAGTATGGGGTTAGATACAGAGTAAAGCTCTCTCTGCACTGTCCCCATCAAACACTCCCCAGGACAGGTACAGCACGGGGGTTAGATACAGAGTAAAGCTCTCTCTACACTGTCCCCCATCAAACACTCCCCAGGACAGGTACAGTACGGGGTTAGATACAGAGTAAAGCTCCCTCTACACTGTCCCCCATCAAACACTCCCCAGGACAGGTACAGCACGGGGTTAGATACAGAGTAAAGCTCTCTCTGCACTGTCCCCATCAAACACTCCCCAGGACAGGTACAGCACGGGGGTTAGATACAGAGTAAAGCTCTCTCTACACTGTCCCCCATCAAACACTCCCCAGGACAGGTACAGTACGGGGTTAGATACAGAGTAAAGCTCCCTCTACACTGTCCCCATCAAACACTCCCAGGACAGGTCCAGTAAATGAGTCATTTACCAATGCAGATCCCATCTGATTGAGCTCACTAGTTTACTGCAGCTTTTTGCGTGTTATTGGTCCCCAGTTTTGAGGTGTGGTTTCAGTTGACTGGGAAGGGGGGCGCGGGGGGGGGGGGGGGGGGGTGAAATTGTGCAGACATTGCATTACTTGCAGAGTGTAACACTACTCCAGTGACAGCACGCTCGCCCTCAGTCCGAGCCCGAGCATGGGCACAGGCGCCCAACCCTTCAGTGCAACGCTGGCGGAGAGCTACGCGGTCAGAGGTACCGTCTTTAAGAGGCAATGTTAAACCCGAGGCGCCCTCTGCCCCCTCTTCGAGGGGCGTTGAAGATCGCACGGCCACTTATTGGGACAGGCATCCTGTGCATAACATCCTCCCTGATGTAGCTTTCCAGCAACACTGTAAAAACAAATTGATGGGTCATTCACCTTGTTGCTTCTTCTGGGATCTACAGTTCTTCAAATGCCACTGCTCTTTGTTTCGTTAGCAACCTTGGATATGTGGCTCTCAATCCTGTCTGAAGAGACTTAAAGGCACTGCGTGTGTACCTGACAGCCTTTTATCAAGGAACATGAATCAGGCAAGGCCAACAGCCCATACCAGATAAGTGCCTCCGAGGGTCTGGAACAGATGTTGATGGATCACCAGACAGGATTGTTCGTGACTGGCAGAGATTTCAGAAAGATGGACAAATATTCGTTGGAGATTGAGTCCGCTGCCACGGACCAAGCAAGTTGGCGCGAAAGAGCCGCTAAGCTCCCTACGTTTGTCCGGTGTCTTCCCTTTCTCCGGTCATGAGATGCTCTTTCGGAATCCATTCGCTCAACAGCTTTCGACTTCATCCGTTTCGACACCGAAAGCTGGGAGCAGTGTCTTCTCGCCCACCCTCTTGTATCCTTCGCCATCCCAAGGCATTTAATCAAACAAATACTCTCTTCTCATCCAGTGACGAGTTAATCCTAATTCAGAATAAGGTGGAATTTTTGGTCATTTCACGCCGGGTGTCCCCCTTGCGAGAATCCACACGGACTGATTGGTCAAGCTCTGTGTGTAAACTGGCGGAGCTCAGAGCCCTGATGTGCTGCAGTATATGCACTGTGTCCCTCTGTACTGGCGGCATTAGGAATAGGAGCAGGAGTAGGCCATTCGGCCCCTCGAGCCTGCTCCACCATTCTAAAGGATCATGGCTGATCTGATCGTGGTCCTAACTCCACTCTCCTGTCTGTCTCCCATAACCCTGAACCCTCTTGTCGATCGAACATCTGTCTAACTCAGTCTTGATCAAATTCAGACCCAGCCTCCCACTGCTCTCTGCGGAAACACTAACCACCCTCTGAGAGAAGAAATCCCTCCTCGTCTCCGTCTTAAAATGGGAGACCCCTAATTCTGAAACTGAGCCCCCCCCCCCTCGTTCTAGATTCCCCCACGAGGGGAAACATCCTCTCAGCATCCGCCCTGTCAAACCCCCTCAGAATCTTATATATTTCAATAAGATCACCTCTCATTCTTCTAAACTCCACTGAGTACAGGCCCAACCTGCTCAACCTTTCCTCATCAGACAAACCCCTCATCCCAGGAATCAGCCTAGTGAACCTTCTCTGAACTGCTTCCAACGCAAGTATATCCCTCCTTAAATAAAGTGATCAAATCTGTACCCAGTACTCTAGATGTGGTCTCACCACTGTCCTGTACACTTGTAGCAAGACTTCCCTACTTTTATATTCCATTCCCCCTTGCAATAAAGGTCATGGAGAAAGTAGGTGGATAGTTCAACAGGTAATGTATTGGGGTCTTTGCTGTGTGACAATCAAAGCCTGACACGACCAGTCTCTAACAAGACAATAGACACTGACCCTCGTGCCATAGAGTTGGACACACAGGAAGATCCCATTCGGCAGCCTCTCGAACATAAGAACACAAGAACTAGGAGCTGGGGTAGGCCATTCAGCCCCTCGAGCCTGTCCCGCCATTCAATACGATCATGGCTGATCTCATCTTGGCCTCAACTCCACCTTCCTGCCCGTTCACCATAACCCTTCAACCCTTTATTAATTAAAAATCAGTCCATCTCCTCCTTAAATTTACTCAATGTCCCGGCATCCACCTCACTCTGGGGTAGTGAATTCCACAGACTCCTGACCCTTTGAGAGAAGTAATTTCTCCTCTTCTCTGTTTTAAATCTGCTACCCCTTATCCTAAAACTATGACCTCTCATTCTAGATTGCCCCACAAGAGGAAACATCCTCTCTACGTCTACTTTGTCAATCCCCTTAATCATCTTATATACCTCAGTTAGATCTCCTCTCATTCTTCTAAACTCCAGAGAGTAAAGGTCTAAACTGCTCAATCTCTCTCCAAAAGACAAACTTGCTTCTGCTCCAACCTGGACTGCTGCCTGTGATAGATGGTCTGTGAAGGTCCTGGAAGAGAGGGTGACACTTGGCTTTGTAACTTCCCTGCAGCCCCCCACTCCCCTCTGCTGAAGATACTGAAACTCAAAGTGTGTGACATTTTCCCAGGGATCAGGTAAACATGGTGACAATAGCCCCTCCCTGTGGGTCAGTGTGACAATAGCCCCTCCTGTGGGTCAGAGGGTGAATAGCCCCTCCCTGTGGTTCAGTGTGACAATAGCCCCTCCCTGTGGGTCAGAGGGTGAATAGCCCCTCCCTGTGGGTCAGTGTGACAATAGCCCCTCCTGTGGGTCAGAGGGTGAATAGCCCCTCCCTGTGGGTCAGTGTGACAATAGCCCCTCCCTGTGGGTCAGTGTGACAATAGCCCCTCCTGTGGGTCAGAGGGTGAATAGCCCCTCCCTGTGGGTCAATGTGACAATAGCCCCCACTGCGGGTCAGTGTGACAATAGCCCCTCCTGTGGGTCAGAGGGTGAATAGCCCCTCCCTGTGGGTCATTGTGACAATAGCCCCTCCCTGTGGGTCAGTGTCACAATAGCCCCACCCTGTGGGTCAGAGGGTGAATAGCCCCTCCCTGTGGGTCAGTGTCACAATAGCCCCACCCTGTGGGTCAGAGGGTGAATAGCCCCTCCCTGTGGGTTAGAGGGTGAATAGCCCCTCCCTGTGGGTCAGTGTCACAATAGCCCCCCCTGGGTCAGAGGGTGAATAGCCCCTCCCTGTGGGTCGGTGTCACAATAGCCCCCCCTGGGTCAGAGGGTGAATAGCCCCTCCCTGTGGGTCAGTGTGACAATAGCCCCTCCTGTGGGTCAGAGGGTGAATAGCCCCTCCCTGTGGGTCAATGTGACAATAGCCCCTCCCTGTGGGTCAGTGTGACAATAGCCCCTCCTGTGGGTCAGAGGGTGAATAGCCCCTCCCTGTGGTTCAGTGTCACAATAGCCCCACCCTGTGGGTCAGAGGGTGAATAGCCCCTCCCTGTGGGTCAGTGTCACAATAGCCCCACCCTGTGGGTCAGAGGGTGAATAGCCCCTTCCTGTGGGTCAATGTGACAATAGCCCCCCCTGCGGGTCAGTGTGAAAATAGCCCCTCCCTGTGGGTCAGTGTGACAATAGCCCCTCCCTGTGGGTCAATGTGACAATAGCCCCCCCTGCGGGTCAGTGTGAAAATAGCCCCTCCCTGTGGGTCAGTGTCACAATAGCCCCACCCTGTGGGTCAGAGGGTGAATAGCCCCTCCCTGTGGGTCAGTGTCACAATAGCCCCACCCTGTGGGTCAGAGGGTGAATAGCCCCTTCCTGTGGGTCAATGTGACAATAGCCCCCCCACTGCGGGTCAGTGTGACAATAGCCCCTCCCTGTGGGTCAGTGTGACAATAGCCTTCCCTGTGGGTCAGAGGGTGAATAGCCCCCTCCCCCAACAACCTGTGGGTCAGTGCGTCAACAGTTCCCCCTGTGGGTCAGTGTGACAATAGCCCCTCCTGTGGGTCAGAGGGTGAATAGCCCCTCCCTGTGGGTCAATGTGACAATAGCCCCCCCTGTGGGTCAGTGTGAAAATAGCCCCTCCCTGTGGGTCAGTGTCACAATAGCCCCACCCTGTGGGTCAGAGGGTGAATAGCCCCTCCCTGTGGGTCAGTGTGACAATAACCCCCCCTGTGGGTCAGTGTGACAATAACCCCCCCTGTGGGTCAGTGTGACAATAGCTCCCCCTGTGGGTCAGTGTGTGAATATCCCCCCCTGTGGGTCAGTGTGACAATAACCCCCCCTGTGGGTCAGTGTGACAATAGCTCCCCCTGTGGGTCAGTGTGTGAATAACCCCCCCTGTGGGTCAGTGTGACAATAGCTCCCCCTGTGGGTAAGAGGGTGAATAGCCCCCCCCTGTGGGTCAGTGTGTGAATATTCCCCCCTCTGGATTAGTGTGTCAATATCCCCCCCTGTGGGTCAGTGTGACAATAGCTCCCCCTGTGGGTCAGTGTGTGAATATCCCCCCCTGTGGGTCAGTGTGACAATAACCCCCCCTGTGGGTCAGTGTGACAATAGCTCCCCCTGTGGGTCAGTGTGTGAATAACCCCCCCTGTGGGTCAGTGTGACAATAGCCCCTCCTGTGGGTCAGAGGGTGAATAGCCCCCCCCTGTGGGTCAGTGTGACAATAGCCCCCCACTGTGCGTCAGAGAGTGAATAGCCCCCCATGTGGGGCAGTGTGACAATAGCCCCCACTGTGGGTTAGTGTGTCAATATCCCCCCCTGTGGGTCAGTGTGTCAATATCCCCCCCGTGGTTCAGTGTGACAATAGCTCCCCCTGTGGGTCGGTGTGTTAATATCCCCCCCCTGTGGGTTAGTGTGACAATAGCCCCCACTGTGGGTCAGTGTGTCAATTTCCCCCCTGTGGGTCAGTGTGTCAATAGCCCCCACTGTGGGTCAGTGTGTCAATATCCCCCCCTGTGGGTCAGTGTGACAATAGCCCCCACTGTGGGTCAGTGTGTCAATATCCCCCCCTGTGGGTCAGTGTGACAATAGCCCCCACTGTGGGTCAGTGTGTCAATAGCCCCCACTGTGGGTTAGTGTGTCAATTTCCCCCCCTGTGGGTCAGTGTGTCAATAGCCCCCACTGTGGGTTAGTGTGTCAATTTCCCCCCCTGTGGGTCAGTGTGTCAATTTCCCCCCCTGTGGGTCAGTGTGACACTACCCCCCTCTGTGGGTCAGTGTGACAATAGCCCCCCCTTGTGGGTCAGTTGGACAATAGCCCTCCCTGTGGGTCAGTGTGACAATAGCCCCCCTCCACCCGGTGGGTCAGTGTGTGAATATACCCCCTGTGGGTCAGTGTGACAATAGCCTCCCATGTGGGTCAGTGTGTCAATATCCCCCCCTGTGGGTCAGTGTGACAATAGCTCCCCCTCTGGGTCAGTGTGTCAATTTCCCCCCCTGTGGATCAGTGTGACAATAGCTCCCCCTGTGGGTCAGTGTGTCAATATCCCCCCCGTGGTTCAGTGTGACAATAGCTCCCCCTGTGGGTTGGTGTGTTAATATCCCCCCCGTGGGTCAGTGTGACAATAGCCCCCCCTGTGGGTCAGTGTGACAATATCCCCCCCTCTGGGTCAGTGTGTCAATTTCCCCCCCTGTGGATCAGTGTGACAATAGCCCCCCCTGTGGGTCAGTGTGAC
The DNA here is from genome assembly GCF_036365525.1 of Heterodontus francisci. NCBI lineage: Eukaryota > Metazoa > Chordata > Chondrichthyes > Heterodontiformes > Heterodontidae > Heterodontus > Heterodontus francisci. The sequence continues at coordinate 37,677,947 of NC_090409.1, read as the reverse complement.
AATATCCCCCCCTCTGGGTCAGTGTGTCAATTTCCCCCCCTGTGGGTCAGTGTGTCAATATCCCCCCCGTGAGTCAGTGTGACAATAGCCCCCACTGTGGGTCAGTGTGACAATAGCCCTCCCTGTGGGTCAGTGTGTCAATATCCCCCCCGTGAGTCAGTGTGACAATAGCCCCCACTGTGGGTCAGTGTGACAATAGCCCCTCCCTGTGGGTCAGTGTCTGAATATCCCTCCCTGTGTGTCAGTGTGACAATAGCCCCCCCTGTGGGTCAGTGTGACAATAGCCCCCCCCTGTGGGTCAGTGTGACAATAGCCCTCCCTGTGGGTCAGTGTGTGAATATCCCCCCCTGTGGGTCGGTGTGTCAATAGCCCCCCCCCCTGTGGGTCAGTGTCACAATAGCCCCCCCTGTGGGTCAGAGGGCGAATAGCTCTCCCTGTGGGTCAGTGTGACAATAGCACCCCCTGTGGGTCAGTGTGTGAATATCCCCCCTGTGGGTCAGTGTGACAATAGCCCCCCCTGTGGGTCAGTGTGTGAATATCCCCCCTGTGGGTCAGTGTGACAATAGCCTCCCCTGTGGGTCAGAGGGTGAATAGCCCCCACCCCCAACCTGTGGGTCAGTGTGTCAACAGTTCCCCCTGTTGGTCAGTGTGACAATAGCCCCCCCTGTGGGTCAGTGTGACAATAGCCCTCCCTGTGGGTCAGTGTGTGAATATACCCACATGTGGGTCAGTGTGACAATAGTCCCCCCTGTTGGTCAGTGTGACAATAGCCCCCCCTGTGGGTCAGTGTGTGAATATCCCCCCCTGTGGGTTAGTGTGACAATAGCCCCCCCTGTGGGTGAGTGTGACAATAGCCCCCCCTGTGGGTCAGAGGGTGAATATCCCCCCCTGTGGGTTAGTGTGACAATAGCCCCCCCTGTGGGTGAGTGTGACAATAGCCCCCCCTGTGGGTCAGTGTGTGATTACCCCCCCCAGTATGTCAGTGTGTGAATATACCCACCTGTGGGTTAGTGTGTCAATAGCCCCCCCTGTGGATTAGTGTGTGAATATCCCCCCCCCCCTGTGGGTCAGTGTGACAATAGCCCCCCCCCCTGTGGGTCAGTGTGACAATAGCCCCCCCTGTGGATTAGTGTGTGAATATCCCCCCCCCTGTGGGTCAGTGTGACAATAGTCCCCCCTGTGGGTCAGTGTGACAATAGCCCCCCCTGTGGGTCAGTGTGACAATAGCCCCCCCTGTGGATTAGTGTGTGAATATCCCCCCCTGAGGGTCAGTGTGTGAATATCCCCCCCTGTGGGTCAGTGTGACAATAGCCCCCCCTGAGGGTCAGTGTGTGAATATCCCCCCCTGAGGGTCAGTGTGTGAATATCCCCCCCTGTGGGTCAGTGTGACAATAGCCCCCCCCTGAGGGTCAGTGTGTGAATATCCCCCCCTGAGGGTCAGTGTGTGAATATCCCCCCCTGTGGGTCAGTGTGACAATAGCCCCCCCCTGAGGGTCAGTGTGTGAATATCCCCCCCTGTGGGTCAGTGTGACAATAGCCCCCCCTGAGGGTCAGTGTGTGAATATCCCCCCCTGAGGGTCAGTGTGTGAATATCCCCCCCTGTGGGTCAGTGTGACAATAGCCCCCCCCCTGTGGGTCAGAGGGTGAATAGCCCCCCCCTGTGGGTCAGTGTGACAATAGCCCTCCCTGTGGGTCAGTGTGACAATATCCCCCCTGTGGTTTAGTGTGTCAATATCCCCCCTCCCCCCCCCCCCCGTGGGTCAGTGTGTCAATAGCCCTTCCTGTCGGTCAGTGTGTCAATAGCCCTCCCCGTGGGTCAGTGTGACAATAGCCCTCCCTGTGGGTCAGTGTGTCAATAGCCCTCACTGTGGGTCAGTTTGACAATCGCACCCCCCCGTGGGTCAGTGTGACAATAGCCCTCCCTTTGGGTCAGTGTGACAATAGCCCTCCCTGTGGGTCAGTGTGTCAATAGCCCTTCCTGTGGGTCAGTGTGACAATAGCCCTCCCTGTGGGTCAGTGTGTCAATAGCCCTTCCTGTGGGTCAGTGTGACAATAGCCCCCCCCTGTGGGTCAGTGTGACAATAGCCCTCCCTGTGGGTTAGTGTGACAATAGCCCTCCCTGTGGGTCAGTGTGACAATAGCCCTCCCTGTGGGTCAGTGTGTCAATAGCCCTTCCTGTGGGTCAGTGTGACAATAGCCCCCCCCTGTGGGTCAGTGTGACAATAGCCCTCCCTGTGGGTTAGTGTGACAATAGCCCTCCCTGTGGGTCAGTGTGACAATAGCCCCCCCCTGTGGGTCAGTGTGACAATAGCTCCCCCTGTGGGTCAGTGTGTCAATAACCCACCCTATGGGTCAGTGTGACAATAGCCCCCCCTGTGGGTCAGTGTGTCAATAGCCCCCCTGTGGGTCAGTGTGACAATCGCCCTCCCTGTGGGTCAGTGTGACAATAACCCACCCTATGGGTCAGTGTGACAATAGCCCCCCCTGTGGGTCAGTGTGTCAATAGCCCCCCCTGTGGGTCAGTGTGACAATCGCCCTCCCTGTGGGTCAGTGTGACAATCGCCCTCCCTGTGGGTCAGTGTGTCAATAACCCTTCCTGTGGGTCAGTGTGACAATAGCTCCCCCTGTGGGTCAGTGTGACAATAGCTCCCCCTGTGGGTCAGTCTGACAATAGCCCCCCCCCTGTGGGTCAGTGTGACAATAGCTCCCCCTGTGGGTCAGTGTGACAATAGCCCCACCCCTGTGGGTCAGTGTGCCAATCACCCTCCCTGTGGGTCAGTGTGACAATAGCCCCACCCCTGTGGGTCAGTGTGACAATCACCCTCCCTGTGGGTCAGTGTGACAATAGCCCCTTCTGTGTGTCAGTGTGACAATAGCCCTCCCTGTGCGTCAGTGTGACAATAGCCCCCCCGTGGGTCAGTGTGACAATAGCACCCCCCCTGTGGGTCAGTGTGACAATAGCCCTCCCTGTGGGTCAGTGTGACAATAGCCCCACCCCTGTGGGTCAGTGTGCCAATCACCCTCCCTGTGGGTCAGTGTGACAATAGCCCCTTCTGTGTGTCAGTGTGACAATAGCCCCCCCGTGGGTCAGTGTGACAATAGCCCTCCCTGTGGGTCAGTGTGACAATAGCTACCCCCTATGGGTCAGTGTGTCAATATCCTCCCCTGTGGGTCAGTGTGACAATAGCCCCCCCTGTGGGTCAGTGTGTCAATGTCCCCCCCTGTGGGTCAGTGTGACAATAGCTCCCCCTGTGGGTCAGTGTGACAATAGCCCCCCCTGTGGGTCAGTGTGACAATAGCTCCCCCTGTGGGTCAGTGTGACAATAGCCCTCCATGTGGGTCAGTGTGACAATAGCTCCCCCTGTGGGTCAGTGTGTCAATAGCCCCCCCTTTGGGTCAGTGTGACAATAGCTCCCCCTGTGGGTCAGTGTGACAATAGCACCCCACTGTGGGTCAGTGTGACAATAGCCCTCCCTGTGGGTCAGTGTGACAATATCCCCCCCGTGGGTCAGTGTGACAATAGCCCCCCCTGTGGGTCAGTGTGTCAATAGCACCCCCTGTGGGTCAGTGTGACAATAGCCCCTTCTGTGTGTCAGTGTGACAATAGCCCCCCCGTGGGTCAGTGTGACAATAGCCCTCCCTGTGGGTCAGTGTGACAATAGCTACCCCCTATGGGTCAGTGTGTCAATATCCTCCCCTGTGGGTCAGTGTGACAATAGCCCCCCCTGTGGGTCAGTGTGTCAATGTCCCCCCCTGTGGGTCAGTGTGACAATAGCTCCCCCTGTGGGTCAGTGTGACAATAGCCCTCCATGTGGGTCAGTGTGACAATAGCTCCCCCTGTGGGTCAGTGTGTCAATAGCCCCCCCTTTGGGTCAGTGTGACAATAGCTCCCCCTGTGGGTCAGTGTGACAATAGCACCCCACTGTGGGTCAGTGTGACAATAGCCCTCCCTGTGGGTCAGTGTGACAATATCCCCCCCGTGGGTCAGTGTGACAATAGCCCCCCCTGTGGGTCAGTGTGTCAATAGCACCCCCTGTGGGTCAGTGTGACAATAGTTCCCCCTGTGGGTCAGTGTGACAATAGCCCTCCCTGTGGGTCGGTGTGTCAATATCCCCCCCGTGGGTCAGTGTGACAATAGCCCTCCCTTTGGGTCAGTGTGACAATATCCCCCCCTGTGCGTCAGTGTGACAATAGCCCTCCCCGTGGGTCAGTGTGACAATATTCCCCCCTTTGGGTCGGTGTGACAATAGCTCCCCCTGTGGGTCAGTGTGACAATAGCTCCCCCTGTGGATCAGTGTGACAATAGCTCCCCCTGTGGGTCAGTGTGACAATAGCCCTCCCTGTGGGTCAGTGTGACAATAGCCCTCCCTGTGGATCGGTGTGTCAATATCCCCCCCGTGGGTCAGTGTAACAATAGCCCTCCCTTTGGGTCAGTGTGACAATAGCCCCCCCCTGTGGGTCAGTGTGTCAATAGCCCTTCCTGTGGGTCAGTGTGACAATAGCCCCCCCCTGTGGGTCAGTGTGACGATAGCCCTCCCCGTGGCTCAGTGTGACAATAGCTCCCCCTGTGGGTCAGTGTGTCAATAACCCACCCTATGGGTCAGTGTGACAATAGCCCCCCCTGTGGGTCAGTGTGTCAATAGCCCCCCCTGTGGGTCAGTGTGACAATCGCCCTCCCTGTGGGTCAGTGTGTCAATAACCCTTCCTGTGGGTCAGTGTGACAATAGCTCCCCCTGTGGGTCAGTCTGACAATAGCCCCCCCCCCCTGTGGGTCAGTGTGACAATAGCTCCCCCTGTGGGTCAGTGTGCCAATAACCCTCCCTGTGGGTCAGTGTGACAATAGCCCCTTTTGTGTGTCAGTGTGACAATAGCCCTCCCTGTGCGTCAGTGTGACAATAGCCCCCCCGTGGGTCAGTGTGACAATAGCACCCCCCCTGTGGGTCAGTGTGACAATAGCCCTCCCTGTGGGTCAGTGTGACAATAGCCCCCCCGTGGGTCAGTGTGACAATAGCACCCCCCCTGTGGGTCAGTGTGACAATAGCCCCCCCTGTGGGTCAGTGTGTCAATGTCCCCCCCTGTGGGTCAGTGTGACAATAGCTCCCCCTGTGGGTCAGTGTGACAATAGCCCTCCATGTGGGTCAGTGTGACAATAGCTCCCCCTGTGGGTCAGTGTGTCAATAGCCCCCCCTTTGGGTCAGTGTGACAATAGCTCCCCCTGTGGGTCAGTGTGACAATAGCACCCCACTGTGGGTCAGTGTGACAATAGCCCTCCCTGTGGGTCAGTGTGACAATATCCCCCCCGTGGGTCAGTGTGACAATAGCCCCCCCTGTGGGTCAGTGTGTCAATAGCACCCCCTGTGGGTCAGTGTGACAATAGTTCCCCCTGTGGGTCAGTGTGACAATAGCCCTCCCTGTGGGTCGGTGTGTCAATATCCCCCCCGTGGGTCAGTGTGACAATAGCCCTCCCTTTGGGTCAGTGTGACAATATCCCCCCCTGTGCGTCAGTGTGACAATAGCCCTCCCCGTGGGTCAGTGTGACAATATTCCCCCCTTTGGGTCGGTGTGACAATAGCTCCCCCTGTGGGTCAGTGTGACAATAGCTCCCCCTGTGGATCAGTGTGACAATAGCTCCCCCTGTGGGTCAGTGTGACAATAGCCCTCCCTGTGGGTCAGTGTGACAATAGCCCTCCCTGTGGATCGGTGTGTCAATATCCCCCCCGTGGGTCAGTGTAACAATAGCCCTCCCTTTGGGTCAGTGTGACAATAGCCCCCCCCTGTGGGTCAGTGTGTCAATAGCCCTTCCTGTGGGTCAGTGTGACAATAGCCCCCCCCTGTGGGTCAGTGTGACGATAGCCCTCCCCGTGGCTCAGTGTGACAATAGCTCCCCCTGTGGGTCAGTGTGTCAATAACCCACCCTATGGGTCAGTGTGACAATAGCCCCCCCTGTGGGTCAGTGTGTCAATAGCCCCCCCTGTGGGTCAGTGTGACAATCGCCCTCCCTGTGGGTCAGTGTGTCAATAACCCTTCCTGTGGGTCAGTGTGACAATAGCTCCCCCTGTGGGTCAGTCTGACAATAGCCCCCCCCCCCTGTGGGTCAGTGTGACAATAGCTCCCCCTGTGGGTCAGTGTGCCAATAACCCTCCCTGTGGGTCAGTGTGACAATAGCCCCTTTTGTGTGTCAGTGTGACAATAGCCCTCCCTGTGCGTCAGTGTGACAATAGCCCCCCCGTGGGTCAGTGTGACAATAGCACCCCCCCTGTGGGTCAGTGTGACAATAGCCCTCCCTGTGGGTCAGTGTGACAATAGCCCCCACCCCGTGGGTCAGTGTGTCAATATCCCACCCTGTGGGTCAGTGTGACAATAGCCCCCTCCTGTGGGTCAGTGAGACAATAGCTCCCCCTGTGGGTCAGTGTGTCAATGTCCCCCCCTGTGGGTCAGTGTGACAATAGCTCCCCCTGTGGGTCAGTGTGACAATAGCCCTCCATGTGGGTCAGTGTGACAATAGCTCCCCCTGTGGGTCAGTGTGACAATAGCTCCCCCTGTGGGTCAGTCTGACAATAGCCCCCCCCCTGTGGGTCAGTGTGACAATAGCCCTCCCTGTGGGTCAGTGTGACAATAGCTCCCCCTGTGGGTCAGTGTGACAATAGCCCCCCCTGTGGATCAGTGTGACAATAGCTACCCCCTATGGGTCAGTGTGTCAATATCCTCCCCTGTGGGTCAGTGTGACGATAGCCCCCCACTGTGGGTCAGTGTGACAATAGCTCCCCCTGTGGGTCAGTGTGACAATAACCCCCCCTGTGGGTCAGTGTGACAATAGCCCCCCCTGTGGGTCAGTGTGTCAATGTCCCCCCCTGTGGGTCAGTGTGACAATAGCTCCCCCTGTGGGTCAGTGTGACAATAGCCCTCCATGTGGGTCAGTGTGACAATAGCTCCCCCTGTGGGTCAGTGTGTCAATAGCCCCCCCTTTGGGTCAGTGTGACAATAGCTCCCCCTGTGGGTCAGTGTGACAATAGCACCCCACTGTGGGTCAGTGTGACAATAGCCCTCCCTGTGGGTCAGTGTGACAATATCCCCCCCGTGGGTCAGTGTGACAATAGCCCCCCCCTGTGGGTCAGTGTGTCAATAGCACCCCCTGTGGGTCAGTGTGACAATAGTTCCCCCTGTGGGTCAGTGTGACAATAGCCCTCCCTGTGGGTCGGTGTGTCAATATCCCCCCCGTGGGTCAGTGTGACAATAGCCCTCCCTTTGGGTCAGTGTGACAATATCCCCCCCTGTGCGTCAGTGTGACAATAGCCCTCCCCGTGGGTCAGTGTGACAATAGCTCCCCCTGTGGGTCACTGTGACAATATTCCCCCCTGTGGGTCGGTGTGACAATAGCTCCCCCTGTGGGTCAGTGTGACAATAGCTCCCCCTGTGGATCAGTGTGACAATAGCTCCCCCTGTGGGTCAGTGTGACAATAGCCCTCCCTGTGGGTCAGTGTGACAATAGCCCTCCCTGTGGATCGGTGTGTCAATATCCCCCCCGTGGGTCAGTGTGACAATAGCCCTCCCTTTGGGTCAGTGTGACAATATCCCCCCTGTGGGTCAGTGTGACAATAGCCCTCCCTGTGGGTCAGTGTGACAATAGCCCTCCCTGTGGATCGGTGTGTCAATATCCCCCCCGTGGGTCAGTGTGACAATAGCCCTCCCTGTGGGTCAGTGTGACAATAGCCCCCCCTGTGGGTCAGTGTGACAATAGCCCCCCCCGTGGGTCAGTGTGACAATAGCTCCCCCTGTGGATCAGAGGGTGAAGAGCCCCCACTGTGGGCCACTGTGACAATAGCCAACCCTGTGGGTCAGTGTGACAATAGCCCACCCTGTGGGTCAGTGTGACAATAGCGCCCCCTGTGGGTCAGAGGGTGAAGAGACCCCCATGTGGGTCAGTCTGACAATAGCGCCCCCTGTGGGTCAGTGTGTCAATGGCCCCCCCTGTGGGTCAGATGGTGAAGAGCCCCCCCTGTAGGTCAGAGGGTGAAGAGCACCCCCCTGTAGGTCAGTGTGACAATAGCGCCCCCTGTGGGTCAGTGTGTCAATGGGCCTTCCTGTGGGTCAGATGGTGAAGAGCTCCCCCTGTGGGTCACTGTGACAATAGCCCCCCCTGTGGGTCGGAGGGTGAAGAACCCCCCCTGTGGGTCAGTGTGACAATAGCCCCCCCTGTGGGCCGGTGTGACCATAGCGCCCCCTGTGGGTCAGTGTGTCAATGGCCCCCCCTGTGGGTCAGATGGTGAATAGCCCCCACTGTGGGTCAGTGTGACAATAGCTCCCCCTGTGGGTCAGTGTGACAATAGCTCCCCCTGTGGGTCAGAGGGTGAAGAGCCCCCCTTGTGGGTCAGTGTGACAATAGCTCCCCCTGTGGGTCAGAGGGTGAAGCGCCCCCCCCCGTGGGTCATTGTGACAATAGCCCCCCCTGTGGGTCAGAGGGTGAAGCGCCCCCCCCTGTGGGTCAGTGTGACAATAGCCCCCCCTGTGTGTCAGTGTGTCAATAGCTCCCCCTGTGGGTCAGAGGGTGAAGAGCTCCCCCAGTGGGTCAGAGGGTGAAGAGCTCCCCCAGTGGGTCAGATGGTGAAGAACCCCCCCTGTAGGTCAGTGTGACAATAGCACCCCCTGTGGGTCAGAGGGTGAGGAGCTCCCCCTGTGGGTCAGATGGTGAATCACCCCCCTGTTGATCAGGGATGAATACCACCCCCCCCCCGGGTGATGGTGTAAATACCCCCACTATGGGTGATGGTGTAAATACACCCCCTCCGGTGGGTCATGGTGTAAATACCACCCCCCCCCCACCTATGTGTGATGGTGTAAATACACCCCCCCACTTTGTGGGTCATGGTGTAAATACCCCCCCGATGTGTGATGGTGTAAATACCCCCCCCGTGGGTCATGGTGTAAATACCCCCCCCCCTTGTGGGTCATGGTGTAAATACCCCCCCGATGTGTGATGGTGTAAATACCCCCCCCCCCCCCCCCCGTGGGTCATGGTGTAAATACACCCCCCCCCATGTGTGATGGTGTAAATACCCCCCCTGTGGGTGATGGAGAACTGAAACTATTGAAATGGCTGAGAACTGAACAACTCTCACTGGAGAAATATCCTTAATAATATATCTGGTAAATATTGAAGCTGACTCCTTTCCTTGGTCGAATGTGTATTTCTACATGTTTTTACACGGGCAAGTGTATTTGTTGAAGCTGGATTCGTGGCTTGGTGGCTCTGTGCACAGTTTATTGTGATCTAGAAGCTCTTTAAGCCTCTTAGCCAGTCCTGAGTCAGAGCACTGGTTAGAATTTACAATGACCGCCTGAAATCAGCTGGGATCCCACCCTTATCCCAGCCCTCGAATAATCCACCCTCGCAAAGCCCCAGACCTTCAGTGCTCATCCCCTTTCCTATCCACATGCTGCTGTCCCATTCCCAACTCCCTCTTAAAGAATCCTGCAGCTTCCCTTTGCGCTCCTGAGAGACCCACTTGGTCACCCTTTCCAATGAGCGGGGGTTCCAACTGCCTCACCCTATTCTTTCCCTCTGGCAAGAGCCGATCTTCCCAATTTATTTCCTGTCCCTCTCATTGCTCCCAGTTCTGTCCCGTGGCACTGGCGAGCCCGCCTGTGCTGGGTCGGGAGAGTGGAAAACCCCGGCATGGCTCTGAATTGGTCTTGGGCGGGACTTCCACCTCCTTGAGGCAGGAAGTCCCGCCTCCAAGAGCTGCCGGCCAATCAGTGAACCTTCGCTGTACGGCCTCCAATGCATGTATGTTCTTTCTTAAATATGGAGACCAAAACTCCACACAGTACTCCAGATGTGGTCTCACCAAAACCCTGTACAATTGTAGCAAGACCTCTTTATTTCTGCACTCCAAGCCCCTTGTAATAAAGGCCAACATACCATTTGCCTTACTAATTGCCTGCTGTAGCTGATATATCTACTGGTTTGCTGAATCACACTCTCTCTGTTTGCTTTTATCTCCTTATCCCCATTAAAACTATTATTCTCGCTTACCCTAATCATTCCCCTGGCACATCCCCCACCTCCACTCCCTTCAGTCTGAGGGAATGCAGATGAGCACCTTTGCCTAACAGTCAGTTTAACAATCTAATGCCGGATCTGGCTAGACCACTTATAACATTACCGGGTTACACACTGCTAAAACCGCTTGCTATTCCAAGATGGCCCAGGAATGCAAAGACCATCCCACCTTCCTCACTCTGCTACAAACTGTCTTGTTAAGCTACCTCCCCCTTGCCTCCTCCACCGTCTCTAAACTATCAGACTGCTTATCCCACATCCGGTTCAGGATGAGCAGAAATTCCCTCCGGTTAAGTAGCAGGGCGACTGAAGCCATTGTTTTCGGTCCCTGCTCCAGACTCCGTTCCCTAACTCCCAACTCCATCCTTGTCCCTGGCAACAGTCTGAGATTAAACCAGTCGGTTCACGAGCTTGGTGTCACATTTGACCCCGAGATGAGCTTCCGGCCTCATATCCGGGCCGTCCCTGAAACCGCCTATTTCCACCTCCCTAACATCGCCCGAATCCGCCCCGTGTCCTAACTCACACCGAGTCCCGTTCACCTGTCACCCCCTGTGCTCATTGACTCCCAGTCTAGCAAAGCCTTGGCTTTAAACTTCTCATAGAATCATAGAATGTATCATAGATAGCCCACCGGCGCGTCCTGTCTAGGGACAGGAGGAGGCCATTAAGCCCCTCGAGCCTGCCCCACTGTACAATTAGATCACGATTGATCTGCATCTTAACTCCATTTTACCCGCCATAATCCTTAATCCCCTCACCCAACAAAAACTGATCAATCTCCAATTGTAAATTTCCAATTGATTTCCCCCCCCCTCCAGCCTCGTCAGCTTTCTGGGGGAGAGAGTTCCAGATTCCCACTCCCCTTTGTGTGAAGAAATGCTTCCTGACATCACCCCTGAACGGCCTGGCTCTGATTTTAAGGTTCTGCCCCCTTGTTCTGTACTCCGCACCCCCCCCGACCAGAGGAAATCGTTTCTCTCTATCGACCCGATCGAATCCTTTAATCATCTTAAACCCCTCGATTAGATCAACCCCCTTAATCATCTACACTCGAGGGAAGACAAAGCCCAGTCTGTGTGACCTGCCCTCATCATTTAACCCTTTTTGGTCCCCTGTACACTCACACAGGGGGATTGTACACCAGGCTGAGGGACTGGAAAAAGCATGGCTGCCTCCGGAACTGTACCCCACGCATCTCCTGAAACAAAGGGGGGATAGTTAGAAACAGGTGGAAAGTAAAACTAAATCACAGGCCCAATGAATGAAGTAATATTTCTTTTTCTTTTTTTTCTCGAAGGACTACTACTACGATTACTATGATGGTATCGATGCTCTTGATTTTTTAAACAAGCAACCCTGCAGACCCATTGTAGTCGAGAAATTTGTCCGAATCTTTGTGCCTGTTCTATACTCCCTTGTGCTTTTCTTGGGCGTTCTTGGGAATGGGATGGTAATTCTCATCATTGCCCGCTACAAGAGAGCTCGGAGGACCATCACGGACACGTTCATCCTTCATCTGGCCATCGCGGATCTCCTTCTGGTCTTCACTCTCCCCTTCTGGGCAGTGGAGGCAGTCAACGGTTGGGTCTTTGGCAACACCATGTGCAAGCTGGTTGGCGCCATCTTTGCCATCAACCTGTACAGCAGCATCCTCTTCCTGGTGTGCATTAGCTTTGACCGGTACCTCGCCATTGTCCATGCCATCCACATGTACAAGAAACGTAAACCCATTTACATCCACGTCACCTGCTTTGTCGTCTGGGTCTTCTGTTTCATGCTGGCAATGGTCGATCTCATTTTCCGCAAGGAGTACAGTTCGTCTTACCTGAACTCAACAGTGTGCACCTACATATTTGACCCAGCTAGCGCCGGTGCCTGGAACCTAAGCATCCGGGTAGCACACCACACCATTGCTTTCTTCATGCCAATGGCTGCCATGCTTTACTGTTATTGCATGATCTTCAAGACTCTTTGTCACACGCAGATGTTCGAGAGGCAGAAGACCCTGAAAGTGGTCATCGCCATCGTGGTGGTTTTTATCGCCTGCTGGCTGCCGTACAACATGGTGCTCTTTGTCGACACCCTCCAGTCGCTGGGCGCCATCGACACCTACTGCGCCATGCTGAACATCCTGGACATCAGCCGCACCGTGACCCAGAGCCTCGGGCTCATCCACTCCTGCCTAAACCCGCTCCTTTACGCCTTCATCGGGGTCAAGTTCCGTCACGAGATGGTGAGGGTCTTGGTGGGCATCGGTTGCTTGAAGAAGAAGGTTTTGGTGAGTCAGCGGCAAAGAAAAAATAAGCGGGCGTCCTTCGCCATCTCCGACTCGGAAACCTCAACCTCCTACTCGACGATTTGGTAGCCCATCACCAACCATTGACTTTACGTTGGAAGGTTTCAGGGTCCGGACAAAAACAGAGCATGAACACATCTCACCCGCCGATCATTCTCTACGCAAAGGCGAGCGATTTACAACGATTTGCAGTAAATGCTGTCACCGGATAATATCTGTCAAAGCACTTAGCGCAGAATGAGCAGTCAATCGTCCTTTTCTCTCCGTTTGCTGATGTTCGAAGAACAAAGATCCTGCAAATCTTTTGCGCCACACCAAGCTCATTAGCCCCAACAAGATTTAATACCCATCACCTCTGCCGAGACCATGATCATGCCCCGTTGATTTTCTCTATTTTCAAATCTCACTCAAATTTCATTCTCTGTTGCCCCTGTGCCCTCCGGCCCCAATTCACTCCACCCGTCGTCTAATGACCTCATAGCCCCTTTGGGTGGGAGTGGGGGTGGGGAGGGGGGGGTAATCCCAAGGTCATCCCTCATGTGTGACCTCCCAAAGTTTCAGTCCCAGCGGGCTGTTTGGCCGTTGTGGGCCCCGCAGTTGATGTAGATTCCGACCTCCGACCCCGCACCTCTCCTCCGGCAAAGGGAGCAAAGAGGGACGGTGAGGAGAATTTGTTCGACGGAGCGAGTTGTTGTGATCTGGAACGCGCTGCCTGAAAGCGCGGTGGAAGCAGATTCAATAGTAACTTTCGAAAGGGGAAAAATTTGCAGGTCGATGGGGGGAAAGAGCAGGGGCAGGTGAGTGGGGACTGATTGGATAGATCTTTCAAAGAGCCAGCACAGGGACGATGGGCTGAATGGCCTCCTCCTGTGCTATAAAGTTCGATAACCCTACAAGAGCTCTTCAGAAACCTGATCCTGTGGTATAGTCCCAACCTAGGTGACAACATTTATGCTTTAAATCATAAAGATAGCTTCACTAACAGAACATTTACACGCTAAACCGACAAGTCATTTTCACACTGACCCTCCTGAGTGAAACTGCCATTAAAGTGCAGCTTACAGAAGCGGCAGTTAAATCACTCTGACCGTGGAAATGAGATATTAATCTAAAATTTTACAAACAATATGTTCATAACTGTATATAATGTGCTCACTTTTGCTCTCCCATCCCCTCTGTGTATGTGTAATAAAGTGATTTTTAATCTGCAGCTGACTCATTTGTCACAGTAATAATTCAGAGAGGGTCAGAGTGAGGGGTGTGCTGTTCAGTGAGGGTGAGAGGAGGAATGCGTTGGAGTATTGTGGAGACGATATGCTATCCAAAGAGAGACCTGGAGTGTAATAGGGACAGTGTAGATAGAGCTTTACTCTGTATCCAACCCCCGTTTTCTTTTTTTTTGATGGTGGACAGTGTAGAGGGAGCTTTACTCTGTATCTAACCCCCGTGCTGTACCTGTCCTGGGAGTGTTTGATGGGGGACAGTGTAGAGGGAGCTTTACTCTGTATCTAACCCCCGTGCTGTACCTGTCCTGGGAGTGTTTGATGGGGGACAGTGTAGAGGGAGCTTTACTCTGTATCTAATCCTCGTACTGTACCTGTCCTGGGAGTGTTTGATTGGGGACAGTGTAGAGGGAGATTTACTCTGTATCTAACCCCCGTGCTGTACCTGTCCTGGGAGTGTTTGATGGGGGACAGTGTAGAGGGAGCTTTACTCTGTATCTAACCCCCGTTTTTTTTTTTTTTCTTTTTTTTTTGTTTGATGGGGGACAGTGTAGAGGGAGCTTTACTCAGTATCTAACCCCCGTGCTGCACCTGTCCTGGGAGTGTTTGATGGGGGACAGTGTAGAGGGAGCTTTACTCAGTATCTAACCCCCGTGCTGTACCTGTCCTGGGAGTGTTTGATGGGGGACAGTGTAGAGGGAGTTTTACTCTGTATCTAACCCCGTGCTGCACCTGTCCTGGGAGTGTTTGATGGGGGACAGTGTCGAGGGAACTTTACTCTGTATCTAACCCCCGTGCTGTACCTGTCCTGGGAGTGTTTGATGGGGGACAGTGTAGAGGGAGCTTTACTCAGTATCTAACCCCGTGCTGCACCTGTCCTGGGAGTGTTTGATGGGGGACAGTGTAGAGGGAGCTTTTCTCTGTATCTAACCCCTGTGCTGTACGTGTCCTGGGAGTGTTTGATGGGGACAGTGTAGAGGGAGCTTTTCTCTGTACCTAACCCCTGTGCTGTACGTGTCCTGGGAGTGTTTGATGGGGACAGTGTAGAGGGAGCTTTACTCTGTATCTAACCCCGTTTTTTTTTCTTTATTGCTGTACCTGTCCTGGGAGTGTCTGATGGGGACAGTGTAGAGGGAGCTTTACTCTGTATTTAATCCCGTTTTTTTTTTTTTGATGAGGACAGTGTAGAGGGAGCTTTACTCTGTATCTAACCCTGTTTTTTTTTTTTTTACCCTGTGCTGTACCTGTCCTGGGAGTGTTTGATGGGGACAGTGTAGAGGGAGCTTTACCCTGTATCTAACCCCGTGCTGTACCTGTCCTGGGAGTGTTTGATGGGGACAGTGTAGAGGGAGCTTTACCCTGTATCTAACCCCGTGCTGTACCTGTCCTGGGAGTGTTTGATGGGGACAGTGTAGAAGGATCTTTACTCTGTATCTGACCCAAATGTGAGGACGTTCTGTTAATTTGGTTTAACGGCTTTTATTATCAGTCGCATAAATCTCACAAAAGATAAATGAGCAGTGTTAGCTGATGGAACCTGTAAACCATTATAGGTATTGTTGCAACCGAGGCAGGAGGAGTACACTGTTAATTCAGTCCCACTTCTCCACAGGTCACAACATATATTTAAATTTTCCTACTTACCAAAACTGCCAATCAGATACTCTATTTCCCCCCCAGAATAAAGTACACCAACCAGGTTTCTTTAATAAACAACTAAGTTATCCATTAATTAGAAACCAAGTCTTTACCAATAATGAAGTAAAACATACACACAAATGGAAATATTAAAGCTCCTTATTTTGTCCGAACCCTCACGCACATACACATTCATACACAACCGGTTAACTGGGAAAAAAGGGATTTTTGTTTCCAGCTGTCACAAAGAAATAGACAGAATTAAACATAAAAGACGGAAAAGAAGGTATGGAAATCCTTGGTTTTGTCACGGTGTATCAAAGGCAAATAGGCAGCTGTCAATGGAATTTTCCTAGAACAGCTCTTTCCAGGCGATGTTGACGATCAGTCTGGGTAGGCTTCCAAAAGCTTCAGCACAGAAAGCTCCAGACAGGCTTTACAGCAGAAAGCAGCAACAAGGATTTTTCTTAGGTCTTCCAGCAGTGATGTAGCAGTAAAGGTTTCTTCAAATACAGCGGGGTAACAGCACTACTTAATGCAGGAATTCTTTAAAGATGTAGGGATTCTTCAAAGAGAGAAAGATATCTTCTCCTGGCGGGCTCACAGCAACCCCTTCCTTCTGTTTTTAGCCAAACCAACTGGCTTTTTTTAACCCTTCAAAATGAAACCAACTTTTTCCAGAAATAAGTCCTATGACGACCATAAATCCTGGCCTGTCATCCGCTTGCAAACATCCTTTCAGAGTCACAAGCATAACCCCCTGCTGGGCTGTTTGCAAACTGATGCTTTCCAGAAAGACCTGCCCACCGCCAAGCTTCTGTTGACCTTTCCTCTTGTTTTTTTTTAAACACAAAGTTCAGCAACTTCCAGATGGCTCAATGTCCAGAGTTCAAGTTCTTTAAGATATATTTTACAAAAGAAATGGATGCAGTCTTGTAACAGTACATAATGTAACTTTCCTTTTTTAAAGGATTATTATGATATGCTAAGTGACTACCCACTTCCCCAGCCTTGCAAACCCATAGCGATAGGATATTTCAACAGTCTCTTCATACCGATTATCTACTCTGTCGTGTTCTTACTGGGCGTGTTCGGCAATGGGATGTTGATCTTCATCATTGCTCGACACAAGCAATCCAGAACCATCACGGACACATTCATCCTTCACTTGGCCATCGCGGATCTCCTCCTGGTCATCACGCTCCCCTTCTGGATGGTGGAGGCAGTCAATGGTTGGGTGTTTGGCAACGCCATGTGCAAAATAACTGGTGGGGTCTTTGCCCTCAACCTGTACAGCAGCATCCTCTTCCTGGTGTGCATCGGCTTCGACCGATACCTCGCCATTGTCCATGCCATCCACATGTACAAGAAACGCAAACCCATTTACATCGATGGCACCTGCCTCTTTGTCTGGGTCTTCTGCCTCCTGCTGGCGGTAGTCGATCTTGTCTTCCGTGAAGTCTACAAGCCCAGCTACTCGGAAATGAACATCTGCACTTACTCATTCAACCTGGAGAGCGCGGAGAATTGGAAGATTGCCCTCCGTCTGCTCCATCACTCCATTGGCTTCTTCATCCCAGTGGCTGCCATGCTTTACTGTTATTGCATGATCTTCAGAACTCTATGGCACGCACAGATCTTCGAGAGGCAGAAGACCCTGAAGTTGGTCATCGCCATCGTGGTGGTTTTTATCGCCTGCTGGCTGCCGTACAACATTGTGCTCGTTGTAGACACCCTCCAGTCGCTGGGCGCCATCGAAACCCACTGCGCCATGCTGAACACCCTGGACACCAGCCGCACCGTGACCCAGAGCCTCGGGCTCATCCACTCCTGCCTAAACCCGCTCCTTTACGCCTTCATCGGAGTCAAGTTCCGTCACGAGATGGTGAGGGTCTTGGCGGAGGTCAGCCATCTGAAGATGCCTCACGTCATCAGTCGCCAGAGTAGCAGAGAGCGGGGCAGCTCCTCCACTTACTGATGCCTGCACCCGGCCGGCAGTGACCGGAGAATCGAACGGCTTCGGGAAAATAGAGCGTTTGCCTCTTGTCAGCCGAAGCCCTCGGCAGCCCCTTCCCCCTGTCTTCCAAAAATCTCTTCCTAAACCTTCACCTTCACTATCTATAAACTTCAACTCCACCCCTCCCCCCTCCCCCAACCCCACCCCTGACTCCCGTGTCCTAACTCGCACCCAGTCCCGTTCACCCGTCACCCCCTGTCACTCGCTGACCGACACTGGCTCCCGGTCCAGTAACACCTCCCATTTTAAAATTCACATCCTTGTTTTCAAATCCCCTCCTCACCCCCTTCCCTATCTCTGTAACCTCCTCCAGCCCCTACAGCCCTCCCTATCTCTGTAACCTCCTCCAGCCTCTACAACCCTCCCTATCTCTGTAACCTCCTCCAGCCCCTACAGCCCTCCCTATCTCTGTAACCTCCTCCAGCCTCTACAACCCTCCCTATCTCTGTAACCTCCTCCAGCCTCTACAACCCTCCATATCTCTGTAACCTCCTCCAGCCTCTACAACCCTCCCTATCTCTGTAACCTCCTCCAGCCTCTACAACCCTCCCTATCTCTGTAACCTCCTCCAGCCTCTACAGCCCTCCCTATCTCTGTAAACTCCTCCAGCCCCTACAGCCCTCCCTATCTCTGTAACCTCCTCCAGCCCCTACAAGCCTCCCTATCTCTGTAACCTCCTCCAGTCCCTACAACTCTCCCGATCTCTGTAACCTCCTCCAGCCCCTACAACCCTCCCTATCTCTGTAACCTCCTCCAGCCCCTACTACCCTCCCTATCTCTGTAAACTCCTCCAGCCTCTACAGCCCTCCCGATCTCTGTAACCTCCTCCAGCCCCTACAACCCTCCCTATCTCTGTAACCTCCTCCAGCCTCTACAGCCCTCCCTACCTCTGTAAACTCCTCCAGCCCCTACAACCCTCCCTATCTCTGTAACCTCCTCCAGCCCCTACAACCCTCCCTATCTCTGTAACCTCCTCCAGCCCCTACAACCCTCCCTATCTCTGTAACCTCCTCCAGCCCCTACAACCCTCACTATCTCTGTAACCTCCTCCAGCCCCTACACCCCTCCCTATCTCTGTAACCTCCTCCAGCCCCTACAACCCTCCCTATCTCTGTAACCTCCTCCAGCCCCTACAACCCTCCCTATCTCTGTAACCTCCTCCAGCCCCTACAACCCTTCCTATCTCTGTAACCTCCTCCAGTCCCTACAACCCTCCCTATCTCTGTAACCTCCTCCAGCCCCTACAACCCTCCCTATCTCTGTAACATCCTCCAGCCCCTACAACCCTCCCTATCTCTGTAACATCCTCCAGCCCTTACAACCCTCCCTATCTCAGTAACCTCCTCCAGCCCCTACAGCCCTCCCTATCTCTGTAACCTCCTCCAGCCCCTACAACCCTCCCTATCTCTGTAACCTCCTCCAGCCCTCCCTATCTCTGTAACCTCCTCCAGCCCCTACAACCCTCCCTATCTCTGTAACCTCCTCCAGCCCCTACAACCCTCCCTATCTCTGTAACCTCCTTCAGCCCCGACAACCCTCCCTATCTCTGTAACCTTTTCCAGCCCCCTACAACCCTCCCAATCTCTGTAACCTCCTCCAGCCCCTACAGCCCTCCCTATCTCTGTAACCTCCTCCAGCCCCTACAACCCTCCCTATCTCTGTAACCTCCTCCAGCCCTCCCTATCTCTGTAACCTCCTCCAGCCCCTACAACCCTCCCTATCTCTGTAACCTCCTCCAGCTCCTACAGCCCTCCCTATCTCAGTAAACTCCTTCAGCCCCGACAACCCTCCCTATCTCTGTAACCTTTTCCAGCCCCCTACAACCCTCCCTATCTCTGTAACCTCCTCCAGCCCCTACAACCCTTCCTATCTCTGTAACCTCTTCCAGTCCCTACAACCCTTCGAGATCTCTGCGCTCCTCCAATTCTGCCCTCTTGCCCATCCCCCGGTTCCCATCGCTCCACCATTGGCGGCCGTGCCTTCTGCTGCCTGGGGCCCTAAGCTCTGGAATTCCCTCCCTAAACCTCTCCGCCTCTCTCTCTCTCTCCTCCTTTAAGACGTTCCTTAAAAACCGACCTCTTTGACCGAGGTTTTGGTCACCGGTCCCCAATATCTCCTGATGTGGCTCGGGGTCAAATTTGTTTTATAATCGCTCCTACGAATGCCCTTAGGATGATTTATTGCATTAAAGGTGCTATATAAATGAAAGTTTTGCTACTGTTATGTTCAAACATTATGATTGTGTCAATTTTCTGCTTACTTTGATTACAATTCAACTTTCATTATGCGGCCTGATTTGCAAAAGATTCATTCAGCCTGTGGGATTGAACTGAAGTGTCCAGGAAGGTGTTATGTCACTGCTTGGAGTCCAGTCTCCAGATCGTGAGTGTGGGGGAGGGGAGAGTGGGGGAGGGGTACTAGAACACAAGAACATCAGATACAGGAGCAGGAGGAGGCCATTCGGCCCATTGAGCCTGCTACCCCATTCAATAATGTCATGGCTGATCCTCTATCTCAACTCCACTTCCCCGCCCTATCCCTCGCTCTCCCTCAGCGTCCAAAAATCTCTCGATCTCAGTCTTGAATATTCTCAACGACTGATCATCCACAGCTCTCTGGGATAGAGAATTCCAGAGATTCACAACCCTCTGAGTGAAGACATTTCCCCCCATCTCAGTCCCCCAATGGCCAAGCCCTTAACCTGAGACTGGGACCCCCCTCCCCCCACCCAGTTCTAGACTCTCCAGTCGGAGGGGAAACAGCCTCTCAACATCTACCCTGTCAAACCCTCTGAGAATTTTATACATTTCAATGAGATCACCTCTCATTCTTCTAAACTCCAGAGAATATCGGCCCAATCTACTCAGTCTCTCCTCATAGGACAACCCCCCTCATCCCAGGGATCAGTCCAGTGCTACGTGTCTACCTCTCTCACCCACATGGTTGAATAGCCCTGCATGGCTGAACAACCTTTGTTATATCCACGGGCCTAAATTGCCTTCCTGCAGTGTCCCATGATTTATGCCGAGCGGGATACGTTTGGAGAGAGGACGAAAGAAAATGGAAGAGCACAGCATATTTGGATAAAACGGTTCTAGCGTGTCACCTGGAGGGCAAAGGACATGTGTTCACCGCGCAGAACTCTGGGTAGATAAAGGAGTGCCTTAAGGGGAAAGGTCAGAGTGGGGGCAAAGGGCAAAGAGACAGTTTCACACATGTAGAGGGAGGGGTCGAGTTTTCCCCTGGTTTTATTCAGCCTAACTGGCGAATCTCAAGCAGAAATTACATCCAGCGCAACTCGATCTCCCATCGTTTGTGTTGATTTAAAATACAACAGGTTAGAAGCTGGCCCTGCGCACAAAACTGGCCACGCTAATTTCACTCATTTGCAAGCCTTCCAAAAACTCCAAAAAATTAAGTCGCAATCTTTTGGACACAGGAACACTAAAGCGTTTGAATGCAATTCCTTTTTCATTTGCTAAGAAACTACAGTACCGCAGACATAACAGCGAATGGCTGTGTTTTGTTTTAAAGTCACCCCACCCCCTTCCATCCCCCAGTCATTTAAAACACTTATTATTTGAGTATGGCTGAAAATAGAGACATTTTGACAAAGCTTTTCACCTTGCACTCATCAGGACAATTCGCAAGAATACCGATGTAAAGGAAGCAACAAATTTACACTGTGTGAGAAGAGAGTGCTGATTGGTTGGCAAGTGAACTCTGATTGGTAGAGGCTTTGCCATGGAGAATGCACCAGTTTATGGTGAATGACTGTTAACTGCCAACCAATCAGCACTCTCTTACACTGGCATTCTTGCGAATTGTCCTGATGAGTGCAAGACGAGGAGCTTATTATTTTTACCGAACAGCCCATTTTTAGCTGCATTAATCAAACGGCAGCAAGTTACCACTCTGTAAATATATTAAGGACTATTTTTAACAGCAAGATTTTTTTAAAAATTGAATTCGAAAAGGCTGCCCTGTTGCGCTGGTTCATAGCAGATTTCGTGTTCGACGATATGCAAACGAGCAGAAACTGGTGAGAGAAAGGAAAAATCTTCCCAAATCGGGCAAAAGTTTGGGCTCAATTCATGCCAGGGTTGCCAATCACACCCAAGACTCACCTTGTCTTCAAAGGGCCATCTGTCTCAGCATTTTGATACTGTATTTGACTAATTGTACTGTAATCATTAATATGTGTAATTGGTGCTGAATTTATTGCCTGAGCTACATTGAGAATAATGAGGCACAAACTGGACGAGGTAGAGTTTGATATCTCCATATTTCTGGCATAGCTCATTAAAAAGTGCCCACGACAATTGCCTCTGTTGTGAAAGGAAGATTTGGCCTGGGAGGCTTCTCCTGTAACACGCTACTTTTTCTCTTTGTTGATTTCTTTCAGCTTTCGTACAACAGTCTCCACCTTCTGCAGTTTAACAGTCTCGCTCGCCCTCCCTCACTCAGCTCCGCCCTCCAAACTCCATCACTCTCTATCCCTCTTTCCCGCCCTTTGCTATTTCTCGGAACTCCTCCAAATTTTCCCCCTTCCAGTATTTCTCCGATTCCCCCTTTTGAAAGTTACTATTGAATCTGCTTCCACCGCCCTTTCAGGCAGCGCGTTCCAGATCACAACAACTCACTGTGTCAAAAAAATTCTCCTCCTCTCCCCCCTCTGGTTCTTTTACCCATTATCCTCAATCTGTGTCCCTCCGGTTACCGACCCTCCTGCCACTGGGAGCAGTTTCTCCCCATTTACTCGATCGTGTCACCTCTGATATTGCATCTTGCACATCTTTTGCATCTTAAACTGCTGCACGCTCAATGTTGTGGTGATAGAGAGAACAGGTCCCATGCACTGGTATAAGGAGATACCAGCACAGAGGAGTGCTGGGCAAATTAGTCCTCTTTTCCTTCGAACTGAATAGATCGAGTTGAATTGACTAAGGTGTTCCAGATTCTGAAGTGATAGCACGAAATAGACAAAGATAGACTTGCCAGCGATGGAGGGGTCGAGAAAACAGGGCCCGAGATGTAAGATCAAATGTAGGAGATTTAGGCAGGAAAAGGGGTCCGATCATTCTGCCCATCCAACCTATTCCGCCATCCCGGTTAGCTCGTGGCCAATCAGTACTTGCACCCAGCCGACCTGACCTTTGACCCTTGACATACAGAGGGTTACAAAGTCATGCATTGAAACAGCGACAATGGCCTTAATTATAGGCCTCCCCCCCAAATCCCCGCCAACGTGAGCAGACTGGGAGGTCGGGGTGGGGGAGGGGTAGGTTGGAGTGGAGGTGCCAGTCTCATCGCCTACCCGCCCTGGCTGTCATTTTACCAGCAGCAGGTCAGAGGTCAATAATCCCACCTGCCCCCAGGCCAATTGAGGCCCTTAAGGGTCTCCTCTTGCTGCCCACTAATTCCAGGCAGCCTCCTTGCAGGATCTGGTGGGGGGGGCTCTCTTGCTCGGGCACCCTGTGCCCAATGGTGCCCCCCTCCAGTTGGCACAAGCCCCCCCCCCGTTGGAACAGCTCCCCCATCCCTCTCAGTCGACCCCATCCCCCCCTCGCCGAGGCCCAGCTGATTATCCCCGGTGAGGTCCGAAACCCACTCACCTTCGCTGGGACCGGGCATTCCCTGCTTCTCCTCTCGCTGGGTGCAGTCCCAGGAGTGGCCCCCTGGAGGCGCCGCTGGGACTGAACAGCTGCCGGCCCCCTGATTGGCCGGCTGACCTTGGAGGCGGGACTTGCTGCCTCAGGGGCCGGAAGTCGCGATCAAGGCCACCTGACATTGCAGCTTGACCTCCAGTCCTGGAGGAGCTGGGACCGCCCCTGACCTTTCAACCAGTGGGTTGTGGCCTCTGCCACAACGTCAAATTTTGGCCAACGTCCACATTTAATTTCGCCTCTCAGAGGGTCGTTAATCTTCGGAATTCTCTTCCCCAGAGAGCATTGGAGGCTGGGTCAGTGAATATATTCAAGGCTGAGTTAGAATTTTGATTGACAAGGGGAGTCAAGGGTTATCAGGGCACAGACAGGAGAGTGGATCTGAGGCCACCCATCCAATCAGCCATGATCTTATCGAATGGTGGTGCAGTCTCGAGGGGCTGAATGGCCTACTCCAGCTCCTATTTCTTGCACTCTGAGGTTTAAGGATAAGTGGATGGGTAGTTTAGGGAAAGGGGGAAGAAGGATCCGGGGACAGGGCACATGGGCTTGAGCGACTTCTCCTGTGAAGCAAGAAAACGGAATTCGATTTCACCGCTCATCCAAATGGACAACACCGTTAAGGGTAACACTCTGGCCTCTTTCCAAATTCGTTCATGGGATGTGGGCGTTGCTGGCCATCCCCAATTGCCCTTGAGAAGGTGGTGGTGAGCTGCCTTCTTGAACCTCTGCAGTCCATGTGGGGTAGGTACACCCACAGTGCTGTTAGGAAGGGAGTTCCAGGATTTTGACCCAGCGACAGTGAAGGAACGGCGATATCGTTCCAAGTCAGGATGGTGTGTGACTTGGAGGGGAACTTGCAGGTGGTGGTGTTCCCATGCATCTGCTGCCCTTGTCCTTCGAGGTGGTAGAGGTCGCGGGTTCGGGAGCCGCGACTGCAGACCGAGCCACGGATCCTGGCCTCTTGCACAGCCCCTGATTATAATTGCATTTTGTGAAAAGGTCCTTTGAATTAAACTTTGCACAAAATGGGAAGACATTGACTCTTATTCAGTCTGTAAGTCCCATCTGTGTTCGATGTGCATCCGTACTGTTCCTTTCCCTCTGCACAAGTTTAATATATAGACCAAAGGTGTACAAGACGGCAGCAATCAAGTTACATAAAGGTAATGCCTTCAGCTGCCTGGGGCCCTAAACTCTGGAATTCCCTCCCTAAACCTCTCCGCCTCTCTCTCTCTCTCCTCCTTTAAGACGCTCCTTAAAAACCGACCTCTTTGACCGAGTTTTGGTCACCGGTCCCTAATATCTCCTGACGTGGCTCGGGGTCAAATTCTGTTTTATAATGCTCCAGTGAAGGGGGAATTGGGATGTTTTACTATATCAAAGGTGATATATCAATGCAATTTGTTGTTGTTTATATGAACCCATGACTCTATCTCACAAACAATGCTGCGATTCCTTAAGGTAACACTCTGGGTTTTTTTTTTAAAGCTTTTCAATTGTTTTCTCTCTGTGTCCTCTGACATTGAAAAGGGAGGTTATAGTAAACATTTAGTTTTTGGGATTTTTATACAATTCAGAGTGAATTACTGCAGGGAGATAAAAGCATTCTCCATTTTACTCGACATGTGCATGGGGTTAGATACAGAGTAAAGCTCCCGAAAAAAAAACAGGGATTGGCTGAAAAAAAAACAGGGTTAGATACAGAGTAAAGCTCCCTCTACGCTGTCCCCATCAAACACTCCCAGGACAGGTACAGTACGGGGGTTAGATACAGAGTAAAGCTCCCTCTACACTGTCCCCCTTCAAAAAAAAAACGGGGGTTAGATACAGAGTAAAGCTCCCTCTACACTGTCCCCCTTCAAAAAAAAAACAGGGGTTAGATACAGAGTAAAGCTCCCTCTACACTGTCCCCATCAAACACTCCCAGGACAGGTACAGTACGGGGTTAGATACAGAGTAAAGCTCCCTCTACACTGTCCACATCAAACACTCCCAGGCCAGGTACAGCACGGGGGTTAGATACAGAGTAAAACTCCCTCTACACTGTCCCCATCAAACACTCCCCAGGACAGGTACAGCACAGGGATTAGATACAGAGTAAAGCTCCCTCTACATTGTCCCCATCAAACACTCCCAGGACAGGTACAGTACGAGAGTTAGATACAGAGTGAAGCTCCCTCTACACTGTCCCCATCAAACACTCCCAGGACAGGTACAGCACGGGGGTTAGATACAGAGTAAAACTCCCTCTGCACTGTCCCCATCAAACACTCGCAGGACAGGTACAGTACGGGGGTTAGATACAGAGTAAAGCTCCCTCTACACTGTCCCCGTCAAACACTCCCAGGACAGGTACAGCACGGGGGTTAGATACAGAGTAAAGCTCCCTCTACACTGTCCCCATCAAACACTCCCAGGACAGGTACAGCACGGGGGTTAGATACAGAGTAAAGCTCCCTCGACACTGTCCCCATCAAACACTCCCAGGACAGGTACAGCACGGGGGTTAGATACAGAGTAAAACTCCCTCTACACTGTCCCCATCAAACACTCCCAGGACAGGTACAGCACGGGGGTTAGATACAGAGTAAAGTTCCCTCGACACTGTCCCCATCAAACACTCCCAGGACAGGTACAGCACGGGGTTAGATGCAGAGTAAAGCTCTTCGTCGGTCAGGTGCGGGACAGGGTTGGTGTAAATTCCTGGGTCTAACTTTGAGTGTGAAACGTTGTATGAAGAGCACCAATGTTAGAGAATTTAAACTCCAGTTTTCAACTCAATCACAGGTCCAAGCTGGCTTTGCAAAAACTATAAAAAAAAAAAAAAACGGGGGTTTGATACAAACTACATCTCAATCATCCCCAACAGTTTGGCAGCAACAAACTCCCCGGTATCAAAAAAATGGCCAGACACCATCTGGTCAAGAACCATCTTGACCGTCTGCCCCCGCAACCCCCAGCAGTTTATCCAGATAATATGAGATAGGAAGATCTCAGCGAAACGCCTCCTTTGGTGGCAGGGTGTAATCACAGCGTGACATGTTTACATGGGCTGTTGCCATCATGGAACTGGAGAGGGCGATCTATCATGGAATGAGAGTCGTATTTGACACACAAGATTCTGACTCTCTGAAATCGACCATCACTGGAATGAAGTTCACTGAGACCGGGTGAGAGACACACTTTATTTAAAAATCTACTGGATGAGAGATACAGAGAACTCATCTTTCACAAAAACTGCCACATTTTGCCAAATTGCTTTATTTCCGTGCTGCTGCAACTTTCCAGGTTTCATTGGCAGCGAATGACATTGCCACTGGTCTCAACCAACCAGAGTATTCCCAGATCGCTCGACACATGCCGGAATTTTGCTCCCAGGATGTTGATGCGGAACCACACTGTCCCCTGGGGTCTGGCAGCACTGATCCCACGTCTGCAGAATAAAGGCACAAAAGCCTCACAATCCATTTCTATGATTATTTTGACCGACCTCCCGTGCCATTGCTCATGAGGAGTCACGGCCAAGTGTTAAAAAGGGAAAGGGCAGCACTATCTGTTCTGGACCGTTACCAGGCAGTCGAACCAGACGTCAGGAAGATTTCATGCCAGCTGATGACTGTGTCTTCTGCACTTTGAAATGGGAGTTGTTGTGTAAGGAGGCTCTGTCTCAACTCCTTCTTGCTAAACTACTTTCATTTTGTCGCCTTCTTCCTTTTCATGTCTTTGATTTTTACAATGTCGCAACAAATGAAAAGAATGATTTTTTTGTAATTATTATTCATTTACAGGAAGTGGGCCTGCACCCTTCCTGCAGAACTCACTGGGTTATTTCAGAGGGTGCTTAACCCCTTGGTGATTGATTATCTTTATGGCACGATGTTAACAAAGTTGTTGTAGTTAAGATACAAATGCATTGCTGTGGGTCTGGAGTCACATGGAGGCCAGACCAGGTCAGGACAGTGGATTTCCTTCCCCAAAGGACATCAGTAAATCGGGGGCGGGAAGCGGGGAGGGTGTTTAATGACAATCTGACAGTATAATGGTCAGATTTCATTAATTCCAGATTTATTAATTGAATCTGAGCTCCAGGACATCACTGCAGGAGTTCCTCAGGGTAGTGTCCTAGGCCCAACCATCTTCAGCTGCTTCATCAAGGACCTTCCTTCAATCATAAGGTCAGAAGTGGGGATGTTCGCTGATGATTGCACAATGTTCAGCACCATTCGTGACTCCTCAGATACTGAAGCAGTCTGTGTAGAAATGCAGCAAGACCTGGACAATATCCAGGCCTGGGCTGATAAGTGGCAAGTAACATTCACACCACACAAGTGCCAGACAATGACCATCTCCAACAAGAGAGAATCTAACCATCTCCCCTTGACATTCAATGGCATTACCATCGCTGAATCCCCCACTATCAACATCCTGGGGGCTACCATTGACCAGAAACTGAACTGGAGTAGCCACATAAATACCGTGGCTACAAGAGCAGGTCAGAGACTGGGAATTCTGTGGCGAGTAACTCACCTCCTGACTCCCCAAAGCCTGTCCACCTTCTACAAGGCACAAGTCAGGAGTGTGATGGAATACTCTCCACTTGCCTGGATGGGTGCAGCTCCAACAACACTCAAGAAGCTCGACACCATCCAGGACAAAGCAGCCCACTTGATTGGCACCCCATCTACAAACATTCACTCCCTCCACCACCGACGCACAGTGGCAGCAGTGTGTACCATCTACAAGATGCACTGCAGGAATGCACCAAGTCTCCTGAGACAGAACCTTCCAAACCCGCGACCTCTACCAACTAGAAGGACAAGGGCAGCCGATGCATGGGAAAACCACCACCTGCAAGTTCCCCTCCAAGTCACACACCATCCTGACTTGGAACTATATCGCCGTTCCTTCACTGTCGCTGGGTCAAAATCCTGGAACTCCCTTCCTAACAGCACTGTGGGTGTACCTACCCCACACGGACTGCAGCAGTTCAAGAAGGCAGCTCACCACCACCTTCTCAAGGGCAATTAGGGATGGGCAATAAATGCTGGCCTGGCCAGTGACGTCCACATCCCATGAATGAATAAAAAAAATGTTAATTCCTCAGGTGCAGTGATGGGGTTTGAACCCTGACTCTAAATCAGTAGTTTAGGCCTCTTGATTACTAACACAGTAACATAACCACTCTGCCACTGAACCCCCTGCACTTACTGCTCTGCAATGCCTTTCACCCCCTCAGAATGTCCCAAAGTGGGTCCGAGCAAATGCAAAACTTTTTTTGATGTGTGGTCACTGTTGTAATGTAGGAAACTCAGCAGGCAAATTACGCACAGCAAGATCCCACGTACAGCAACGCGGTAATGGCCGACTGGGGGGGGGGAGGGGCTTTGGTTTCATGTCTCTTCCAAAAGGAAGTGTAGAGCATCCTCGGTGCTGTCATCGGGAGCGGGAGTGCCGGCCTGGAGCCTGGGCACGAGCTGCGCGATGCCAGTCGCCAGCCCAGGGGAAGGAGACGAGGAATCCCGGCTGGGGACTTGTGCCAATCTGTGCAGACCTGAGCTACAGAGGGGGAGGTGCCAGCTCGGAGTTTTCATCGCTTATTCACAAATGGAGCAGCCAAGCTGAGATCAAACAGGACGGTCGTGCCGCCTCCCTTAGCTGAATAGCCTGCCAGCACATCCCAACTCAGCAGGTGGCTGGGAAATGGCTGCTTGGCCGGGAGGGAAGTTGGTCAGATGCAGTGACCCAGTTTGAGGTTGTTTGTCGGAGAGAGAGAGAGAGAAAAACAGTTCAGATAATGACAAAACAGTGGTGAATAGGTGCGAAAAGTTTGACTTCCTGTTGAAGATAGTTTCAAAAACATCTTTTAGCATGAATTCTGCAAACTCTCCTCCCTGACTGTTGTTTTTCTCCGTGCTCACCTCCACCGGCCCTTCCGTGACCGGGCACAAGCACTGCATCACGGGGAAAGTTACTGGGTGAACCATGGGTGATTATTCTGCTGCCGTGCTTTTCCAGTTTGATTAGTACCAGTGAACTTTACAAAGCTCTGGTTAGACCACACCTGGAGTTACCCTGGAGCAGTTCTGGGCCCCACACCTTAGGAAGGAGATATTGTCCTTGGAGGCAGTGCAGTGTAGATTTACCAGAGGGATACCGGGACACCAAGGGTTAAATTACGAGGAGAGATTCCACAAACTCGGGTTGTATTCCCGGGAATTTAGAAGGTTAGGGGGTGATTTGATCGAAGATTTTGGGATATGAAGGGGGAACTGATAAGGTCGATAGACAGAAACTATTCCCACTGGTTGGGGAGTCTCGGACTCGGGGGCCGAGTCTAAAAATTAGAGCCAGTCCTTTTCAGGAGTGAAATTCGGAAACACTTCCACACACAAAGGGTGGGAGGAAGTTTGGAAATTCTCTTCCACAAATGGGAATCGATGTCTTGATCAATTGTTCATTTTAAATCAGGGATTGATCGATTTTTGTTCACCAAAGGTATTAAGGGATATGGGGAAAAGGCGGGAATATGGAGATAGATCACAGATCAGCCGTAATCTCACTGAATGACAGAACAGGCTGGATGGGCTGAATGGCCTCCTCCATTCTGATGTTGCCACAATTGATGTCAGTTAAAGGCAAATTGTTTTTCCAGAAGAGGAAATTTATTTTTTCAGCTCAGGGCGATTAAGAATCTTGCATGAAGTGAACATCGTTCCTTTATCTTACCCTCTTTCCACAGACACCTGGAAGAGATGGCTATCCATGTTAGATTCCCACCCTCTCGGAGATAATCCTCACACTTGATCCTCACACCATCTGCAATGTTTTCGACTGAGTGCCAGGGTGGGAAACTCCCAGACCCCTGTGTCAGAAAGTTCTGGGAACGAGGCCCATGTAAGGAACTTGAGTGCAAAATACAGGCCGACAATTGCAGTGTCAGGACTGAGGGGGTGCTGCATTGTCGGAGGGTCAGTACTGAGGGAGCGCTGCATTGTCGGAGGGTCAGTACTGAGGGAGTGCTGCACTGTCGGAGGGTCAGTACTGAGGGAGTGCTGCACGGTCGGAGCGTCAGTACTGAGGGAGTGCTGCACTGTCGGAGGGTCAGTACTGAGGGAGTACTGCACTGTCGGAGGGTCAGTACTGAGGGAGTGCTGCACTGTCGGAGGGTCAGTACTGATCAAGAGCTTTAGTGTCGGAGGGTCAGTACTGAGGGAGTGCTGCACTGTCGGAGGGTCAGTACTGAGGGAGTGCTGCACTGTCGGAGGGTCAGTACTGAGGGAGTGCTGCACTGTCGGAGGGTCAGTACTGAGGGAGTGCTGCACTGTCGGAGGGTCAGTACTGAGGGAGTGCCGCACTGTCAGACTGTCAGTACTGAGGGAATGCTGCACTGTCGGAAGGTCAGTACTGAGGGAGTGCTGCACTGTCGTTGGGTCAGTACTCAGGGAGTGCTGCACGATCAGAGGGTCAGTACTGAGCAAGTGCTGCACTGACAGAGGGTCAGTACTGAGGGAGTGCTGCAGAGTCGGCGGGTCAGTACTGAGGGAGTGCTTCACGATTTGAGTGTCAGTACTGAGGGGATGCTGCACTGTCGGAGGGTCAGTACTGAGGGAGTGCTGCAGAGTCGGCGGGTCAGTACTGAGGGAGTGCTTCACGATTTGAGTGTCAGTACTGAGGGGATGCTGCACTGTCGGAGGGTCAGTACTGAGGGAGTGCTGCACGATTTTTGGGTCAGTAATGAGGGAGTGCTGCACTGTCGGAGGGTCAGTACTGAGGGAGTGCCGTACTGTCAGAGGGTCAGTACTGAGGGAGTGCCGTACTGTCAGAGGGTCAGCACTGAGGGTGTGCTGCGTGGTCGGAGGGTCTGTATTGAGGGAGTGCTGCACGATCAGATGGTCATTACAGAGGGAGCGCCGCACTGTCGGAGGGTCAGTACTGAGCAAGTGCTGCATTGACAGAGGGTCAGCACTGAGGGAGTGCTGCACGATTTGAGCGTCAGTACTGAGGGAGTGCTGCACAATTTTTGGGTCAGTACTGAGGGAGTGCTGCACTGTCGGAGGGTCAGTACTGAGGGAGTGCTGCACGATTTGAGCGTCAGTACTGAGGGAGTGCTGCACTGTCGGAGGGTCAGTACTGAGCAAGTGCTGCATTGACAGAGGGTCAGCACTGAGGGAGCGCCGCACTGTCGGAGGGTCAGTACTGAGCAAGTGCTGCATTGACAGAGGGTCAGCACTGAGGGAGTGCTGCACTGTCGGAGGGTCAGTACTGAGCAAGTGCTGCATTGACAGAGGGTCAGCACTGAGGGAGCGCCGCACTGTCGGAGGGTCAGTACTGAGCAAGTGCTGCATTGACAGAGGGTCAGCACTGAGGGAGTGCTGCACTGTCGGAGGGTCAGTACTGAGGGGGTGCTGCACAATATTTGGGTCAGTACTGAGGGAGTGCTGCACTGTCGGAGGGTCTGTACTGAGGGAGTGCTGCACAATTTTTGGGTCAGTATTGAGGGAGTGCTGCACTGTCGGAGGGTCAGTACTGAAGGAGTGCTGCACGGTCGGTGGGTCAGCACTGAGGGAGTGCTGCACTGTCAGATGGTCAGTACTGAGGAAGTGCTGCACTGTCGGAGGGTCAGTAATGAGGGAGTGCTGCACTGTCGGAGGGTCAGTACTGAGGGAGTGCTGCACGGTCGAAGCGTCAGTACTGAGGGAGTGCCGCACTGTCAGAGGGTCAGTACTGATCAAGTGCTGTAGTGTCGGAGGGTCAGTACTGAGGGAGTGCCGCACGGTCAGAGGGTCAGTACTGAGCAAGTGCTGCAGTGTCGGAGGGTCAGTTCTGAGGTAGTGCTGCACGATCAGAGGGTCAGTACTGAGGGAGTGCTGCAATGTCGGAGGGTCAGTACTGAGGGAGTGCTGCACTGTCGGAGGGTCAGTACTGAGGGAGTGCTGCACGGTCAGAGGGTCAGTACTGAGGGAGTGCCGCACTGTCGGAGGGTCAGTACTGAGGGAGTGCTGCACGATTTTTGGGTCAGTACTGAGGGAGTGCTGCACTGTCGGAGGGTCAGTACTGAAGGAGTGCTGCACTGTCGGAGGGTCAGTACTGAGGGAGTGCCATACTGTCAGAGGGTCAGTACTGAGGGAGTGCTGCACTGTCGGAGGGTCAGTACTGAGGGAGTGCTGCAATGTCGGAGGGTCAGTACTGATGGAGTGCTGCACTGTCGGAGGGTCAGTACTGAGGGAGTGCCATACTGTCAGAGGGTCAATACTGAGGGAGTGCTGCACTGTCGGAGGGTCAGTACTGAGGGAGTGCCGTACTGCCAGAGGGTCAGTACTGAGGGAGTGCTGCACGGTCAGAGGGCCAGTACTGAGGGAGTGCTGCGCGGTCGGAGGGTCTGTACTGAGGGAGTGCTGCACGATTTGAGGGTCAGTACTGAGGGAATGCTGCACTGTCGGAGGGTCGGTACTGAGAGAGTGCTGCACGATCAGGGGGTCAGTACTGAGGGAGTGCTGCACGGTCAGAGGAT
Source organism: Heterodontus francisci (assembly GCF_036365525.1). Taxonomy (NCBI): domain Eukaryota; kingdom Metazoa; phylum Chordata; class Chondrichthyes; order Heterodontiformes; family Heterodontidae; genus Heterodontus; species Heterodontus francisci. The sequence goes on along the minus strand of NC_090409.1, from coordinate 37,645,530 downwards.
CAGTACTGAGGGAGTGCTGCATAGTCAGAGGGTCAGTACTGAAGGAGTGCTGCACGGTTGGAGGGTCAGTACTGAGGGAGTGCCGCACTGTCAGAGGATCAGTACTGAGGGAGTGCTGCACGGTCAGAGGGTCAGTACTGAGGGAGTGCCGCACGGTCAGAGGGTCAGTACTGAGGGAGTGCCGCATAGAGGGTCAGTACTGAAGGAGTGCTGCACGGTTGGAGGGTCAGTACTGAGGGAGTGCCGCACTGACGGAGGGTCAGTACTGACAGAGTGCCGCAAGGTCAGAGGGTCAGTACTGAGGGAGTGCCGCACTGTCAGAGGGTCAGTACTGAGGGAGTGCCGCAAGGTCAGAGGGTCAGTACTGAGGGAGTGCCGCACGGTCAGAGGATCAGTACTGAGGGAGTGCTGCACGGTCAGAGGGTCAGTACTGAGGGAGTGCCGCACGGTCAGAGGGTCAGTACTGAGGGAGTGCCGCATAGAGGGTCAGTACTGAAGGAGTGCTGCACGGTTGGAGGGTCAGTACTGAGGGAGTGCCGCACTGACGGAGGGTCAGTACTGACAGAGTGCCGCAAGGTCAGAGGGTCAGTACTGAGGGAGTGCCGCACTGTCAGAGGGTCAGTACTGAGGGAGTGCCGCATAGAGGGTCAGTACTGAAGGAGTGCTGCACGGTTGGAGGGTCAGTACTGAGGGAGTGCCGCACTGACGGAGGGTCAGTACTGACAGAGTGCCGCACGGTCAGAGGATCAGTACTGAGGGAGTGCCGCACGGTCAGAGGGTCAGTACTGAGGGAGTGCCGCACGGTCAGAGGATCAGTACTGAGGGAGTGCCGCACGGCCAGAGGGTCAGTACTGAGGGAGTGCCGCATAGTCAGAGGGTCAGTACTGAGGGAGTGCTGCACGGTCGGAGGGTCAGTATTGAGGGAATGCTGCATGATCAGAGGGTCAGTATGAAGGGAGTGCTGCACGGTCAGAGAGTCAGTACTGAGGGAGTGCTGCACTGTCGGAGGGTCAGTACTGAGGGAGTGCTGCACGATTAGAGGGTCAGTCCTGAGGGAGTGCTGCAAGGTCAGATGGTCAGTACTGAGGGAGCGCTGCACGGTCAGATGGTCAGTACTGAGGGAGTGCTGCAAGGTCAGATGGTCAGTACTGAGGGAGTGCCGCACTGTCGGAGGGTCAGTACTGAGTGAGTGCTGCATGGTCAGACGGTCAGTATTGAGGGAGTGCTGCACTGTCGGAGGGTCAGTACTGAGGGAGAGATGCATTGTCGGGAGGTCAGTACTGAGGGAGTGCTGCACCTTGTGAGGGTCAGAACTCAGGAAGTGCTGCACTGTCGGAGGGTCGGTACTGAGGATGTGCTGCACTGTCGGAGGGTCAGTACTGAGGGAATGCTGCACGGTTGGAGGGTCAGTACTGAGGGTGTGCTGAACTGCCGGAGGGTCGGTACTGAGGGAATGCTGCACGGTCGGTGGGTCAGTACTGAGGGAGTGCTGCACTGCCGGAGCGTCAGTACTGAGGGTGTGCTGCACTGTCAGAGGGTCAGTACTGAGGGAGCGCTGCATTGTCGGAGGGTCAGTTGAGTGGGAGTGCTGCACTGTCAGATGGTCAGTACTGAGGAAGTGCTGCACTGTCGGAGGGTCAGCAATGAGGGAGTGCTGCACTGTCGGTGGGTCGGTACTGAGGGAGTGCTGCACTGTCGGAGGGTCAGTAATGAGGGAGTGCTGCACAGTCGGAGCGTCAGTACTGAGGGAGCGCTGCAATGTCGGCGGGTCAGTACTTTGGGAGTGCCGCACTGTCAGAGGGTCAGTACTGATCAAGTGCTGTAGTGTCGGAGGGTCAGTACGGAGGGAATGCTGCACTGTCGGAGGGTCAGTACTCAGGGAGTGCTGCACTGTCGGAGCGTCAGTACAGAGCAAGTGCTGCAGTGTCGGAGGGTCAGTTCTGAGGGAGTGCTGCACTGTCTGAGGGTCAGTACTGAGGGAGTGCTGCACTGTCTGAGGGTCAGTACTGACAGAGTGCCGCACGGTCAGAGGGTCAGTACTGAGGGAGTGCCGCACGGTCAGAGGGTCAGTACTGAGGGAGTGCCGCACGGCCAGAGGGTCAGTACTGAGGGAGTGCTGCACGGTCGGAGGGTCAGAATTGAGGGAGTGCTGCACGATCAGAGGTTCAGTACTGAGGGAGTGCTACACTGTCGGAGGGTCAGTACTGAGGGAGTGCTGCAAAATCGGAGGGTCAGTATTGAGGGAGTGCTGCATGGTCAGAGGGTCAGAATTGAGGGAGTGCTGCAAGGTCAGATGGTCAGTACTGAGGGAGTGCTGCACTGTCAGATGGTCAGTACTGAGGGAGTGCTACACTTTCGGAGGGTCAGTACTGAGAGAGTGCTGCACTTTCGGAGGGTCAGTACTGAGGGAGTGCTGCAAGGTCAGATGGTCAGTACTGAGGGAGTGCTGCACTGTCAGATGGTCAGTACTGAGGGAGTGCTACACTTTCGGAGGGTCAGTACTGAGAGAGTGCTGCACTTTCGGAGGGTCAGTACTGAGGGAGTGCTGCACTGTCAGATGGTCAGTACTGAGGGAGTGCTGCACTTTCGGAGGGTCAGTACTGAGGGAGTGCTGCACTGTCAGAGGGTCAGTACTGAGGGAGTGCTGCAAGGTCAGATGGTCAGTACTGAGGGAGTGCTGCAATGTCAGATGGTCAGTACTGAGGGAGTGCTGCACTTTCGGAGGGTCAGTACTGAGGGAGTGCTGCACTGTCAGAGGGTCAGTACTGAGGGAGTGCTGCAAGGTCAGATGGTCAGTACTGAGGGAGTGCTGCACTGTCAGATGGTCAGTACTGAGGGAGTGCTGCACTTTCGGAGGGTCAGTACTGAGGGAGTGCTGCACTGTCAGAGGGTCAGTACTGAGGGAGTGCTGCAAGGTCAGATGGTCAGTACTGAGGGAGTGCTGCACTGTCAGATGGTCAGTACTGAGGGAGTGCTGCACTTTCGGAGGGTCAGTACTGAGAGAGTGCTGCACTGTCAGAGGGTCAGTACTGAGGGAGTGCTGCAAGGTCAGATGGTCAGTACTGAGGGAGTGCTGCACTGTCAGATGGTCAGTACTGAGGGAGTGCTGCACTTTCGGAGGGTCAGTACTGAGAGAGTGCTGCACTGTCGGAGGGTCAGTACTGAGAGAGTGCTGCACTGTCGGAGGGTCAGTGCTGAGGGAGCGCTGCACTGTCAGAGGGTCAGTGCTGAGGGAGCGCTGCACTGTCAGAGGGTCAGTACTGAGGGAGCGCTGCACTGTCAGAGGGTCAGTACTGAGAGAGTGCTGCACTGTCAGAGGGTCAGTACTGAGAGAGTGCTGCACTGTCAGAGGGTCAGTACTGAGAGAGCGCTGCACTGTCAGAGGGTCAGTACTGAGGGAGTGCTGCACGGTAGGAGCGTCAGTACTGAGGGAGTGCTGCACTGTCGGAGGGTCAGTACTGAGGGAGTGCTGCACGATCAGAGGGTCAGCACTGAGGGAGTGCTGCACGGTAGGAGCGTCAGTACTGAGGGAGTGCTGCACTGTCAGAGGGTCAGTACTGAGGGAGTGCTGCACTGTCAGATGGTCAGTACTGAGGAAGTGCTGCACTGTCGGAGGGTGGGTAATGAGGGAGTGCTGCACTGTCGGAGGGTCAGTACTGAGGGAGTGCTGCACTGTCGGAGGGTCAGTACTGAGGGAGTGCCGCAATGTCAGAGGGTCAGTACTTAGGGAATGCTGCACTGTCGGAGGGTCAGTACTGAGGGAGTGCTTCACGATCAGAGGTTCAGTACTGAGGGAGTGCTGCACGGTCAGAGGGTCAGTACCTAGGGAGTGCCGCACGGTCAGAGGGTCAGTACTGAGGGAGTGCTGCAATGTCGGAGGGTCAGTACCGAGGGAGTGCTTCACGATCAGAGGTTCAGTACTGAGGGAGTGCTGCACGGTCAGAGGGTCAGTACTGAGGGAGGGCTGCAATGTCGGAGGGTCAGTACTGAGGGAGTGCCGCACAGTCAAAGGGTCAGTACTGAGGGAATGCTGCACTGTCGGAGGGTCAGTACAGAGTGAGTGCTGCACGGTCGGAGGGTCAGTACTGAGGGAGTGCCGTACTGTCAGAGGGTCAGTACTGAGGGAGTGCCGTACTGTCAGAGGGTCAGCACTGAGGGTGTGCTGCGTGGTCGGAGGGTCTGTATTGAGGGAGTGCTGCACGATCAGATGGTCATTACAGAGGGAGCGCCGCACTGTCGGAGGGTCAGTACTGAGCAAGTGCTGCATTGACAGAGGGTCAGCACTGAGGGAGTGCTGCACGATTTGAGCGTCAGTACTGAGGGAGTGCTGCACAATTTTTGGGTCAGTACTGAGGGAGTGCTGCACTGTCGGAGGGTCAGTACTGAGGGAGTGCTGCACGATTTGAGCGTCAGTACTGAGGGAGTGCTGCACTGTCGGAGGGTCAGTACTGAGCAAGTGCTGCATTGACAGAGGGTCAGCACTGAGGGAGCGCCGCACTGTCGGAGGGTCAGTACTGAGCAAGTGCTGCATTGACAGAGGGTCAGCACTGAGGGAGTGCTGCACTGTCGGAGGGTCAGTACTGAGGGAGTGCTGCACGATTTGAGCGTCAGTACTGAGGGAGTGCTGCACTGTCGGAGGGTCAGTACTGAGGGGGTGCTGCACAATATTTGGGTCAGTACTGAGGGAGTACTGAGCGGCGCTTGAGATGGCTTGGCCATGTGAGCCGCATGGAAGATGGCAGGATCCCCAAAGACACATTGTACAGCGAGCTCGCCACTGGTATCAGACCCACCGGCCGTCCATGTCTCCGTTATAAAGACGTCTGCAAACGCGACATGAAATCGTGTGACATTGATCACAAGTCGTGGGAGTCAGTTGCCAGCATTCGCCAGAGCTGGCGGGCAGCCATAAAGACAGGGCTAAATTGTGGCGAGTCGAAGAGACTTAGTAGTTGGCAGGAAAAAAGACAGAGGCGCAAGGGGAGAGCCTACTGTGCAACAGCCCCAACAAACAAATTTCTCTGCAGCACCTGTGGAAGAGCCTGTCACTCCAGAATTGGCCTTTATAGCCACTCCAGGCGCTGCTTCACAAACCACTGACCACCTCCAGGCGCGTATCCATTGTCTCTCGAGATAAGGAGGCCCAAAAGGAAAAAAAAGGACTGAGGGAGTGCTGCACTGTCGGAGGGTCTGTACTGAGGGAGTGCTGCACAATTTTTGGGTCAGTATTGAGGGAGTGCTGCACTGTCGGAGGGTCAGTACTGAAGGAGTGCTGCACGGTCGGTGGGTCAGCACTGAGGGAGTGCTGCACTGTCAGATGGTCAGTACTGAGGAAGTGCTGCACTGTCGGAGGGTCAGTAATGAGGGAGTGCTGCACTTTCGGAGGGTCAGTACTGAGGGAGTGCTGCACTGTCAGAGGGTCAGTACTGAGGGAGTGCTGCAAGGTCAGATGGTCAGTACTGAGGGAGTGCTGCAATGTCAGATGGTCAGTACTGAGGGAGTGCTGCACTTTCGGAGGGTCAGTACTGAGGGAGTGCTGCACTGTCAGAGGGTCAGTACTGAGGGAGTGCTGCAAGGTCAGATGGTCAGTACTGAGGGAGTGCTGCACTGTCAGATGGTCAGTACTGAGGGAGTGCTGCACTTTCGGAGGGTCAGTACTGAGGGAGTGCTGCACTGTCAGAGGGTCAGTACTGAGGGAGTGCTGCAAGGTCAGATGGTCAGTACTGAGGGAGTGCTGCACTGTCAGATGGTCAGTACTGAGGGAGTGCTGCACTTTCGGAGGGTCAGTACTGAGAGAGTGCTGCACTGTCAGAGGGTCAGTACTGAGGGAGTGCTGCAAGGTCAGATGGTCAGTACTGAGGGAGTGCTGCACTGTCAGATGGTCAGTACTGAGGGAGTGCTGCACTTTCGGAGGGTCAGTACTGAGAGAGTGCTGCACTGTCGGAGGGTCAGTACTGAGAGAGTGCTGCACTGTCGGAGGGTCAGTGCTGAGGGAGCGCTGCACTGTCGGAGGGTCAGTACAGAGTGAGTGCTGCACGGTCGGAGGGTCAGTACTGAGGGAGTGCCGTACTGTCAGAGGGTCAGTACTGAGGGAGTGCCGTACTGTCAGAGGGTCAGCACTGAGGGTGTGCTGCGTGGTCGGAGGGTCTGTATTGAGGGAGTGCTGCACGATCAGATGGTCATTACAGAGGGAGCGCCGCACTGTCGGAGGGTCAGTACTGAGCAAGTGCTGCATTGACAGAGGGTCAGCACTGAGGGAGTGCTGCACGATTTGAGCGTCAGTACTGAGGGAGTGCTGCACAATTTTTGGGTCAGTACTGAGGGAGTGCTGCACGGTCGAAGCGTCAGTACTGAGGGAGTGCCGCACTGTCAGAGGGTCAGTACTTAGGGAATGCTGCACTGTCGGAGGGTCAGTACTGAGGGAGTGCCGCACTGTCGGAGGGTCAGTACTGAGGGAGTGCCGCACTGTCTGAGGGTCAGTACTGAGGGAGTGCTGCACTGTCGGAGGGTCAGTACTGATCAAGTGCTGTAGTGTCGGAGGGTCAGTACTCAGGGAGTGCCGCACGGTCAGAGGGTCAGTACTGAGGGAGTGCTGCAATGTCGGAGGGTCAGTACTGAGGGAGTGCCGCACGATTTGAGTGTCAGTACTGAGGGAGTGCTGCACTGTCGGAGGGTCAGTACTGAGGGAGTGCTGCACGGTCAGAGGGTCAGTACTGAGGGAGTGCCGCACTGTCGGAGGGTCAGTACTGAGGGAGTGCTGCACGATTTTTGGGTCAGTAATGAGGGAGTGCTGCACTGTCGGAGGGTCAGTACTGAAGGAGTGCTGCACGGTCGGAGGGTCAGTACTGAGGGATTGCTGCACTGTCGGAGAGTCAGTACTGAAGGAGTGCTGCACGGTCGGTGGGTCAGTACTGAGGGAGTGCCGCACTGTCGGAGGGTCAGTACTGAGGGAGTGCTGCACTGTCGGAGGGTCAGCACTGAGGGAGTGCCGTACTGCCAGAGGGTCAGTACTGAGGGAGTGCTGCACGGTCAGAGGGCCAATACTGAGGGAGTGCTGCACGGTCAGAGGGCCAATACTGAGGGAGTGCTGCACGGTCAGAGGATCAGTACTGAGGGAATGCTGCATGATCAGAGGGACAGTACTGAGGGAGTGCCGCATAGTCAGAGGGTCAGTACTGAGGGAGTGCTGCACGGTCAGAGGATCAGTACTGAGGGAGTGCTGCATAGTCAGAGGGTCAGTACTGAAGGAGTGCTGCACGGTTGGAGGGTCAGTACTGAGGGAGTGCCGCACTGTCGGAGGATCAGTACTGAGGGAGTGCTGCATAGTCAGAGGGTCAGTACTGAGGGAGTGCTGCACGGTCAGAGGATCAGTACTGAGGGAGTGCTGCATAGTCAGAGGGTCAGTACTGAAGGAGTGCTGCACGGTTGGAGGGTCAGTACTGAGGGAGTGCCGCATAGTCAGAGGGTCAGTACTGAAGGAGTGCTGCACGGTTGGAGGGTCAGTACTGAGGGAGTGCCGCACGGTCAGAGGGGCAGTACTGAGGGAGTGCCGCACGGTCAGAGGGTCAGTACTGAGGGAGTGCCGCACGGTCAGAGGGTCAGTATTGAGGGAGTGCCGCATAGAGGGTCAGTACTGAAGGAGTGCTGCACGGTTGGAGGGTCAGTACTGAGGGAGTGCCGCACTGACGGAGGGTCAGTACTGAGGGAGTGCCGCACGGTCAGAGGGTCAGTACTGAGGGAGTGCTGCACGGTCAGAGGGTCAGTACTGAGGGAGTGCCGCACGGTCAGAGGGTCAGTACTGAGGGAGTGCCGCATAGAGGGTCAGTACTGAAGGAGTGCTGCACGGTTGGAGGGTCAGTACTGAGGGAGTGCCGCACTGACGGAGGGTCAGTATTGAGGGAATGCCGCACTGTCGGAGGGTCAGTACTGAGGGAGTGCTGCAAGGTCAGATGGTCAGTGCTGAGGGAGTGCTGCACTGTCGGAGGGTCAGTACTGAGGGAGTGCTGCACGATCAGAGAGTCAGTACTGAGGGAGTGCTGCACTGTCGGAGGGTCAGTACTGAGGGAGTGCTGCACTGTCAGAGGGTCAGTACTGAGGGAGTGCTGCACTGTCGGAGGGTCAGTACTGAGGGAGTGCTGCAAGGTCAGATGGTCAGTGCTGAGGGAGTGCTGCACTGTCGGAGGGTCAGTACTGAGGGAGTGCTGCACGATCAGAGGGTCAGTATTGAGGGAGTGCTGCACGATCAGAGGGTCAGTATTGAGGGAGTGCTGCACTTTCGGAGGGTCAGTACTGAGGGAGTGCTGCAAGGTCAGATGGTCAGTGCTGAGGGAGTGCTGCACTGTCGGAGGGTCAGTACTGAAGGAGTGCTGCACTGTCGGAGGGTCAGTACTGAGGGAGTGCTGCAAAATCGGAGGGTCAGTATTGAGGGAGTGCTGCACGATCAGAGGGTCAGTATTGAGGGAGTGCTGCACTGTCGGAGGGTCAGTACTGAGGGAGTGCTGCAAGGTCAGATGGTCAGTGCTGAGGGAGTGCTGCACTGTCGGAGGGTCAGTACTGAGGGAGTGCTGCAAGGTCAGAGGGTCAGAATTGAGGGAGTGCTGCAAGGTCAGAGGGTCAGTGCTGAGTGAGTGCTGCACTGTCGGAGGGTCAGAATTGAGGGAGTGCTGCAAGGTCAGATGGTCAGTGCTGAGGGAGTGCTGCACGATCAGAGGGTCAGTACTGAGGGAGTGCTGCAAGGTCAGAGGGTCAGTGCTGAGGGAGTGCTGCACGGTCGGAGGGTCAGAATTGAGGGAGTGCTGCAAGGTCAGATGGTCAGTACTGAGGGAGTGCTGCACTGTCGGAGGGTCAGTACTGAGGGAGAGATGCACAGTCGGGAGGTCGGTACTGAGGGAGTGCTGCACGGTCGGAGGGTCAGAATTGAGGGAGTGCTGCACTGTCAGAGGGTCAGTACTGAGGGGGCGCTGCATTGTCGGAGGGTCAGTAGAGAGGGAGTGCTGCACTGTCGGAGGGTCAGTAATGAGGGAGTGCTGCACTGTCGGAGGGTCAGTAATGAGGGAGTGCTGCACTGTCAGATGGTCAGTACTGAGAAAGTGCTGCACTGTCGGAGGGTCAGTACTGAGGGAGTGCTGCAATGTCGGAGGGTCAGTACTGAGGGAGTGCCGCACTGTCAGAGGTTCAGTACAGAGGGAGCTCCGCACTGTCGGAGGGTCAATACAGAGGGAGTGCCGCACTGTCGGAGGGTCAGTCCTGAGGGAGTGCCGCACTGTCGGAGGGTCAATACAGAGGGAGTGCCGCACTGTCGGAGGGTCAGTCCTGAGGGAGTGCTGCATTGACAGACGGTCAGCACTGAGGGAGTGCTGCACTGTCGGAGGGTCAGTACTGAGGGGGTGCTGCACGATTTGAGGGTCAGTACTGAGGGAGCACTGCAATGTCAGAGGGTCAGTACAGAGGGAGTGCTGCACGATTTGAGGGTCAGTACTGAGGGAATGCTGCACTGTCGGAGGGTCGGTAGTGAGGGTTTGCTGCACTGTCGGATGGTCAGTACTGAAGGAGAGCTGCACGGTCTGTGTGTCAGTACTGAGGGAGTGCTGCACTGTCGGAGGGTCAGTACTGAGGGAGTGCTGCACTGTCGGAGGGTCAGTACTGAGGGAGTGCTGCACTGTCGGAGGGTCAGTACTGAGGGAGCACTGCAATGTCAGAGGGTCAGTACAGAGGGAGTGCTGCACGATTTGAGGGTCAGTACTGAGGGAATGCTGCACTGTCGGAGGGTCAGTACTGAGGGAGTGATGCACGATCAGGGGGTCAGTACTGAGGGAGTGCTGCACTGTCGGAGGGTCAGCACTGAGGGAGTGCCGCACGGTCAGAGGGTCAGTACTGAGGGAGTGCTGCACGGTCGGAGGGTCAGCACTGAGGGAGTGCCGCACGGTCAGAGGGTCAGTACTGACGGAGTGCCGCACGGTCAGAGGGTCAGTACTGAGGGAGTGCCGCACGGCCAGAGGGTCAGTACTGAGGGAGTGCTGCACGGTCAGAGGGTCAGTACTGAGGGAGTGCCGCACTGACGGAGGGTCAGTACTGACAGAGTGCCGCACGGTCAGAGGGTCAGTACTGAGGGAGTGCTGCACTGTCGGAGAATCAGTATTGAGGGAGTGCTGCACGGTCGGAGGGTCAGTATTGAGGGAGTGCTGCACGGTCGGAGGGTCAGTATTGAGGGAGTGCCGCAGTGTCGGAGGGTCAGTACTGAGGGAGTGCCGCACGGTCGGAGAATCAGTATTGAGGGAGTGCTGCACGGTCGGAGGGTCAGTATTGAGGGAGTGCTGCACGGTCGGAGGGTCAGTATTGAGGGAGTGCCGCAGTGTCGGAGGGTCAGTACTGAGGGAGTGCCGCACGGTCGGAGAATCAGTATTGAGGGAGTGCTGCACGGTCGGAGGGTCAGTATTGAGGGAGTGCTGCACGGTCGGAGGGTCAGTATTGAGGGAGTGCCGCACTGACGGAGGGTCAGTACTGAGGGAGTGCTGCAAGGTCAGATGGTCTGTACTGAGGGAGTGCTGCACGGTCGGAGGGTCAGTATTGAGGGAGTGCTGCAAGGTCAGATGGTCAGTGCTGAGGGAGTGCTGCACTGTCGGAGGGTCAGTATTGAAGGAGTGCTGCACTGTCAGAGGGTCAGTACTGAGGGAGTGCTGCACTGTCGGAGGGTCAGTACTGAGGGAGTGCCGCACGGTCAGAGGGTCAATACTGAGGGAGTGCCGCACGGTCAGAGGGTCAGTACTGAGGGAGTGCTGCACTGTCGGAGGGTCAGTACTGAGGGAGTGCTGCACTGTCGGAGGGTCAGTACTGAGGGAGTGCTGCACTGTCGGAGGGTCAGTACTGAGGGAGTGCTGCACTGTCGGAGGGTCAGTACTGAGGGAGTGCTGCACTGTCGGAGGGTCAGTACTGAGGGAGTGCTGCACTGTCGGAGGGTCAGTACTGAGGGAGTGCTGCACTGTCGGAGGGTCAGTACTGAGGGAGTGCTGCACTGTCGGAGGGTCAGTACTGAGGGAGTGCCGCACTGTCGGAGGGTCAGTCCTGAGGGAGTGCCGCACTGTCGGAGGGTCAGTACTGAGGGAGTGCTGCACGATCAGAGGTTCAGTACTGAGGGAGTGCTGCACTGTCGGAGGGTCAGTACTGAGGGAGTGCTGCACTGTCAGAGGTTCAGTCCTGAGGGAGTGCCGCACTGTCGGAGGGTCAGTACTGAGGGAGTGCTGCACTGTCAGAGGTTCAGTACAGAGGGAGCTCCGCACTGTCGGAGGGTCAATACAGAGGGAGTGCCGCACTGTCGGAGGGTCAGTCCTGAGGGAGTGCCGCACTGTCGGAGGGTCAGTACTGAGGGAGCGCCGCACTGTCGGAGGGTCAGTACTGAGCAAGTGCTGCATTGACAGACGGTCAGCACTGAGGGAGTGCTGCACTGTCGGAGGGTCAGTACTGAGGGGGTGCTGCACGATTTGAGGGTCAGTCCTGAGGGAGTGCTGCACTGTCGGAGGGTCAGTACTGAGGGAGCACTGCAATGTCAGAGGGTCAGTACAGAGGGAGTGCTGCACGATTTGAGGGTCAGTACTGAGGGAATGCTGCACTGTCGGAGGGTCGGTAGTGAGGGTTTGCTGCACTGTCGGATGGTCAGTACTGAAGGAGAGCTGCACGGTCTGTGGGTCAGTACTGAGGGAGTGCTGCACTGTCGGAGGGTCAGTACTGAGGGAGCACTGCAATGTCAGAGGGTCAGTACAGAGGGAGTGCTGCACGATTTGAGGGTCAGTCCTGAGGGAGTGCTGCACTGTCGGAGGGTCGGTACTGAGGGAGTGCCGCATGGTCAGAGGGTCAGTACTGAGGGAATGCTGCACTGTCGGAGGGTCGGTACTGAGGGAGTGCTGCACGGTCAGAGGGTCAGTACTGAGGGAGTGCCGCATGGTCAGAGGGTCAGTACTGAGGGAGTGCTGCACGGTCAGAGGATCAGTACTGAGGGAGTGCCGCACGGTTAGAGGGTCAGTACTGAGGAAGTGCCGCATAGTCAGAGGGTCAGTACTGAGTGAGTGCTGCACGGTCGGAGGGTCAGCACTGAGGGAGTGCCGCACGGTCAGAGGGTCAGTACTGAGGGAGTGCCGCACGGTCAGAGGGTCAGTACTGAGGGAGTGCCGCACTGACGGAGGGTCAGTATTGAGGGAGTGCTGCACGATCTGAGGGTCAGTACTGAGGGAGTGCTGCAAGGTCAGATGGTCAGTGCTGAGGGAGTGCTGCACTGTCGGAGGGTCAGTACTGAGGGAGTGCCGCACGATCAGAGGGTCAGTACTGAGGGAGTGCTGCAAGGTCAGATGGTCAGTGCTGAGGGAGTGCTGCACTGTCGGAGGGTCAGTACTGAGGGAGAGATGCACAGTCGGGAGGTCGGTACTGAGGGAGTGCTGCACTGCCGGAGGGTCAGTACTGAGGGAGCGCTGCATTGTCGGAGGATCAGTAGAGAGGGAGTGCTGCACTGTCCGAGGGTCAGTACTGAGGGAGTGCTGCACTGTCGGAGGGTCAGTCCTGAGGGAGTGCTGCACTGTCGGAGGGTCAGTATTGAGGGAGTGCTGCACTGTCAGATGGTCAGTACTGAGGAAGTGCTGCACTGTCGGAGGGTCAGTAATGAGGGAGTGCTGCACTGTCGGAGGATCAGTACTGAGGGAGTGCTGCACGATCAGAGATTCAGTACTGAGGGAGTGCCGCACAGCCAGAGGGTCAGTATGGAGGGAGTGCTGCACTGTCGGAGGGTCAGTAATGAGGGAGTGCTGCACTGTCCGAGGGTCAGTACTGAGGGAGTGCTGCACGATCAGAGATTCAGTACTGAGGGAGTGCCGCACAGCCAGAGGGTCAGTATGGAGGGAGTGCTGCACTGTCGGAGGGTCAGTACTGAGGGAGAGATGCACAGTCGGGAGGTCGGTACTGAGGGAGTGCTGCACTGCCGGAGGGTCAGTACTGAGGGAGCGCTGCACTGCCGGAGGGTCAGTACTGAGGGAGCGCTGCATTGTCGGAGGATCAGTAGAGAGGGAGTGCTGCACTGTCCGAGGGTCAGTACTGAGGGAGTGCTGCACTGTCGGAGGGTCAGTCCTGAGGGAGTGCTGCACTGTCGGAGGGTCAGTAATGAGGGAGTGCGGCACTGTCGGAGGGTCAGTAATGAGGGAGTGCTGCACTGTCGGAGGGTCAGTAATGAGGGAGTGCTGCACTGCTGGTGGGTCAGTACTGAGGGAGTGCTGCACGGTCGGAGCGTCAGTACTGAGGGAGTGCTGCAATGTCGGCGGGTCAGTACTGAGGGAATGCTGCACTGTCGGAGGGTCAGTACTGAAGGAGTGCTGAACTGCTGGTGGGTCAGGACTGAGGGAGTGCCGCACTGTCAGAGGGTCAGTACTGAGGGAGTGCTGCACTGTCGGAGGGTCAGTACTGAGGGAGTGCCGCACGGTCAGAGGGTCAATACTGAGGGAGCGCCGCACTGTCGGAGGGTCAGTACTGAGCAAGTGCTGCATTGACAGACGGCCAGCACTGAGGGAGTGCTGCACTGTCGGAGGGTCAGTACTGAGCAAGTGCTGCATTGACAGACGGTCAGCACTGAGGGAGTGCTGCACTGTCGGAGGGTCAGTACTGAGGGGGTGCTGCACGATTTGAGGGTCAGTCCTGAGGGAGTGCTGCACTGTCGGAGGGTCAGTACTGAGGGAGCACTGCAATGTCAGAGGGTCAGTACAGAGGGAGTGCTGCACGATTTGAGGGTCAGTACTGAGGGAATGCTGCACTGTCGGAGGGTCGGTAGTGAGGGTTTGCTGCACTGTCGGATGGTCAGTACTGAAGGAGAGCTGCACGGTCTGTGGGTCAGTACTGAGGGAGTGCTGCACTGTCGGAGGGTCAGTACTGAGGGAGCACTGCAATGTCAGAGGGTCAGTACAGAGGGAGTGCTGCACGATTTGAGGGTCAGTACTGAGGGAATGCTGCACTGTCGGAGGGTCGGTACTGAGGGAGTGCCGCATGGTCAGAGGGTCAGTACTGAGGGAGTGCTGCACGGTCAGAGGATCAGTACTGAGGGAGTGCCGCACGGTCAGAGGGTCAGTACTGAGGAAGTGCCGCATAGTCAGAGGGTCAGTACTGAGTGAGTGCTGCACGGTCGGAGGGTCAGCACTGAGGGAGTGCTGCAAGGTCAGATGGTCAGTGCTGAGGGAGTGCTGCACTGTCAGAGGGTCAGTAGTGAGGGAGTGTTGCACTGTCGGAGGGTCAGTACTGAGGGAGTGCCGCACGATCAGAGGGTCAGTACTGAGGGAGTGCTGCACTGTCAGAGGGTCAGTATTGAGGGAGTGCTGCAAGGTCAGATGGTCAGTGCTGAGGGAGTGCTGCACGATCTGAGGTTCAGTACTGAGGGAGTGCTGCACTGTCGGAGGGTCAGTATTGAGGGAGTGCTGCACAGCCAGAGGGTCAGTACTGAGGGAGTGCTGCACTGTCGGAGGGTCAGTACTGAAGGAGTGCTGCACTGTCGGAGGATCAGTACTGAGGGAGAGATGCACAGTCGGGAGGTCGGTACTGAGGGAGTGCTGCACTGCCGGAGGGTCAGTACTGAGGGAGCGCTGCATTGTCGGAGGATCAGTAGAGAGGGAGTGCTGCACTGTCCGAGGGTCAGTACTGAGGGAGTGCTGCACTGTCGGAGGGTCAGTCCTGAGGGAGTGCTGCACTGTCGGAGGGTCAGTAATGAGGGAGTGCTGCACTGTCAGATGGTCAGTACTGAGGAAGTGCTGCACTGTCGGAGGGTCAGTAATGAGGGAGTGCTGCACTGTCGGAGGGTCAGTAATGAGGGAGTGCTGCACTGCTGGTGGGTCAGTACTGAGGGAGTGCTGCACGGTCGGAGCGTCAGTACTGAGGGAGTGCTGCAATGTCGGCGGGTCAGTACTGAGGGAATGCTGCACTGTCGGACGGTCAGTACTGATCAAGTGCTGTAGTGTCGGAGGGTCAGTACAGAGGGTATGCTGCACTGTCGGAGGGTCAGTACTGAAGGAGTGCTGAACTGCTGGTGGGTCAGGACTGAGGGAGTGCCGCACTGTCAGAGGGTCAGTACTGAGGGAGTGCTGCACTGTCGGAGGGTCAGTACTGAGGGAGTGCCGCACGGTCAGAGGGTCAATACTGAGGGAGCGCCGCACTGTCGGAGGGTCAGTACTGAGCAAGTGCTGCATTGACAGACGGTCAGCACTGAGGGAGTGCTGCACTGTCGGAGGGTCAGTACTGAGGGGGTGCTGCACGATTTGAGGGTCAGTCCTGAGGGAGTGCTGCACTGTCGGAGGGTCAGTACTGAGGGAGCACTGCAATGTCAGAGGGTCAGTACAGAGGGAGTGCTGCACGATTTGAGGGTCAGTACTGAGGGAATGCTGCACTGTCGGAGGGTCGGTAGTGAGGGTTTGCTGCACTGTCGGATGGTCAGTACTGAAGGAGAGCTGCACGGTCTGTGGGTCAGTACTGAGGGAGTGCTGCACTGTCGGAGGGTCAGTACTGAGGGAGCACTGCAATGTCAGAGGGTCAGTACAGAGGGAGTGCTGCACGATTTGAGGGTCAGTACTGAGGGAATGCTGCACTGTCGGAGGGTCGGTACTGAGGGAGTGATGCACGATCAGGGGGTCAGTACTGAGGGAGTGCTGCACTGTCGGAGGGTCAGCACTGAGGGAGTGCCGCATGGTCAGAGGGTCAGTACTGAGGGAGTGCTGCACTGTCGGAGGGTCAGTACTGAAGGAGAGCTGCACGGTCTGTGGGTCAGTACTGAGGGAGCACTGCAATGTCAGAGGGTCGGTACTGAGGGAGCACTGCAATGTCAGAGGGTCAGTACAGAGGGAGTGCTGCACGATTTGAGGGTCAGTCCTGAGGGAGTGCTGCACTGTCGGAGGGTCGGTACTGAGGGAGTGCTGCACTGTCGGAGGGTCAGTACTGAGGGAGCACTGCAATGTCAGAGGGTCAGTACAGAGGGAGTGCTGCACAATTTGAGGGTCAGTACTGAGGGAGTGCTGCACTGTCGGAGGGTCGGTACTGAGGGAGTGCTGCACTGTCGGAGGGTCAGTACTGAGGGAGCACTGCAATGTCAGAGGGTCAGTACAGAGGGAGTGCTGCACGATTTGAGGGTCAGTACTGAGGGAGTGCTGCACTGTCGGAGGGTCGGTACTGAGGGAGTGATGCACGATCAGGGGGTCAGTACTGAGGGAGTGCCGCACTGTCGGAGGGTCAGTACTGAGGGAGTGCTGCACTGTCGGAGGGTCGGTACTGAGGGAGTGATGCACGATCAGGGGGTCAGTACTGAGGGAGTGCTGCACTGTCAGACGGTCAGTACTGAGGGAGTGCTGCACTGTCGGAGGGTCAGTACTGAGGGAGTGCTGCACTGTCGGAGGGTCGGTACTGAGGGAGTGATGCACGATCAGGGGGTCAGTACTGAGGGAGTGCTGCACTGTCAGACGGTCAGTACTGAGGGAGTGCTGCACTGTCGGAGGGTCGGTACTGAGGGAGTGCTGCACTGTCGGAGGGTCAGTACTGAGGGAGCACTGCAATGTCAGAGGGTCAGTACAGAGGGAGTGCTGCACGATTTGAGGGTCAGTACTGAGGGAGTGCTGCACTGTCGGAGGGTCGGTACTGAGGGAGTGATGCACGATCAGGGGGTCAGTACTGAGGGAGTGCTGCACTGTCGGAGGGTCGGTACTGAGGGAGTGATGCACGGTCAGAGGGTCAGTACTGAGGGAGTGCCGCACGGTCAGAGGGTCAGTACTGAGGGAGTGCTGCACTGTCGGAGGGTCAGTACTGAGGGAATGCTGCACTGTCGGAGGGTCGGTACTGAGGGAGTGATGCACGATCAGGGGGTCAGTACTGAGGGAGTGCTGCACTGTCAGACGGTCAGTACTGAGGGAGTGCTGCACTGTCGGAGGGTCAGTACTGAGGGAGTGCTGCACTATCGGAGGGTCAGTACTGAGGGAGTGCTGCACGGTCAGAGGATCAGTACTGAGGGAGTGCTGCACTGTCGGAGGGTCGGTACTGAGGGAGTGATGCACGATCAGGGGGTCAGTACTGAGGGAGTGCTGCACTGTCGGAGGGTCAGTACTGAGGGAGTGCTGCACGGTCAGAGGATCAGTACTGAGGGAGTGCTGCACTGTCGGAGGGTCAGTACTGAGGGAGTGCTGCACTGTCAGAGGGACAGTACTGAGGGAGTGCTGCACTGTCGGAGGGTCAGTACTGAGGGAGTGCTGCACGGTCAGAGGGTCAGTACTGAGGGAGTGCCGCACTGTCGGAGGGTCAGTACTGAGGGAGTGCCGCACGGTCAGAGGGTCAGTACTGAGGAAGTGCCGCATAGTCAGAGGGTCAGTACTGAGTGAGTGCTGCACGGTCGGAGGGTCAGCACTGAGGGAGTGCCGCACGGTCAGATGGTCAGTACTGAGGGAGTACTGCACGATCTGAGGTTCAGTACTGAGGGAGTGCTGCAAGGTCAGATGGTCAGTGCTGAGGGAGTGCTGCACTGTCGGAGGGTCAGTACTGAGGGAGTGCCGCACGGTCAGAGGGTCAGTACTGAGGGAGTGCCGCACTGACGGAGGGTCAGTATTGAGGGAGTGCTACACGATCAGAGGGTCAGTACTGAGGGAGTGCCGCACGGTCAGAGGGTCAGTACTGAGGGAGTGCTGCACGATCTGAGGTTCAGTACTGAGGGAGTGCTGCAAGGTCAGATGGTCAGTGCTGAGGGAGTGCTGCACTGTCCGAGGGTCAGTACTGAGGGAGTGCCGCACGATCAGAGGGTCAGTACTGAGGGAGTGCTGCACTGTCGGAGGATCAGTAGAGAGGGAGTGCTGCACTGTCCGAGGGTCAGTACTGAGGGAGTGCTGCACTGTCGGAGGATCAGTAGAGAGGGAGTGCTGCACTGTCCGAGGGTCAGTACTGAGGGAGTGCTGCACGATCTGAGGTTCAGTACTGAGGGAGTGCCGCACAGCCAGAGGGTCAGTATGGAGGGAGTGCTGCACTGTCGGAGGGTCAGTACTGAGGGAGAGATGCACAGTCGGGAGGTCGGTACTGAGGGAGTGCTGCACTGCCGGAGGGTCAGTACTGAGGGAGCGCTGCATTGTCGGAGGATCAGTAGAGAGGGAGTGCCGCACTGTCCGAGGGTCAGTACTGAGGGAGCGCTGCACTGTCGGAGGGTCAGTACAGAGGGAGAGCTGCACTGTCGGAGGGTCCGTACTGAGGGAGTGCTGCACTGTCCGAGGGTCAGTACTGAGGGAGTGCTGCACTGTCGGAGGGTCAGTCCTGAGGGAGTGCTGCACTGTCGGAGGGTCAGTAATGAGGGAGTGCTGCACTGTCGGAGGGTCAGTAATGAGGGAGTGCTGCACTGCTGGTGGGTCAGTACTGAGGGAGTGCTGCACTGTCGGCGGGTCAGTACTGAGGGAGTGGTGCAATGTCGGCGGGTCAGTACTGAGGGTATGCTGCACTGTCGGAGGGTCAGTACTGAAGGAGTGCTGAACTGCTGGTGGGTCAGGACTGAGGGAGTGCCGCACTGTCAGAGGGTCAGTACTGAGGGAGTGCTGCACTGTCAGAGGGTCAGTACTGAGGGAGTGCCGCACGGTCAGAGGGTCAATACTGAGGGAGTGCCGCACGGCCAGAGGGTCAGTACTGAGGGAGTGCTGCACTGTCAGAGGGTCAGTACTGAGGGAGTGCTGCACTGTCAGAGGGTCAGTACTGAGGGAGTGCCGCACGGCCAGAGGGTCAGTACTGAGGGAGTGCTGCACGATCAGAGGTTCAGGACTGAGGGAGTGCTGCAATGTCGGAGGGTCAGTACTGAGGGAGTGCTGCACGGTCGGAGGGTCAGTACTGAGGGATCGCCGCACTGTCGGAGGGTCAGTACTGAGCAAGTGCTGCATTGACAGACGGTCAGCACTGAGGGAGTGCTGCACTGTCGGAGGGTCAGTACTGAGGGGGTGCTGCACGATTTGAGGGTCAGTCCTGAGGGAGTGCTGCACTGTCGGAGGGTCAGTACTGAGGGAGCACTGCAATGTCAGAGGGTCAGTACAGAGGGAGTGCTGCACGATTTGAGGGTCAGTACTGAGGGAATGCTGCACTGTCGGAGGGTCGGTAGTGAGGGTTTGCTGCACTGTCGGATGGTCAGTACTGAAGGAGAGCTGCACGGTCTGTGGGTCAGTACTGAGGGAGTGCTGCACTGTCGGAGGGTCAGTACTGAGGGAGCACTGCAATGTCAGAGGGTCAGTACAGAGGGAGTGCTGCACGATTTGAGGGTCAGTACTGAGGGAATGCTGCACTGTCGGAGGGTCGGTACTGAGGGAGTGATGCACGATCAGGGGGTCAGTACTGAGGGAGTGCTGCACTGTCGGAGGGTCAGCACTGAGGGAGTGCCGCATGGTCAGAGGGTCAGTACTGAGGGAGTGCTGCACTGTCGGAGGGTCAGCACTGAGGGAGTGCCGCACGGTCAGAGGGTCAGTACTGAGGAAGTGCCGCATAGTCAGAGGGTCAGTACTGAGTGAGTGCTGCACGGTCGGAGGGTCAGCACTGAGGGAGTGCCGCACGGTCAGAGGGTCAGTACTGAGGGAGTGCCGCACGGTCAGAGGGTCAGTACTGAGGGAGTGCCGCACTGACGGAGGGTCAGTATTGAGGGAGTGCTGCACATCAGATGGTCAGTGCTGAGGGAGTGCTGCACTGTCGGAGGGTCAGTACTGAAGGAGTGCTGCACTGTCGGAGGATCAGTAGAGAGGGAGTGCTGCACTGTCCGAGGGTCAGTACTGAGGGAGTGCTGCACGATCAGAGATTCAGTACTGAGGGAGTGCCGCACAGCCAGAGGGTCAGTATGGAGGGAGTGCTGCACGGTCGGAGGGTCAGTACTGAGGGAGTGCTGCACGATCAGAGATTCAGTACTGAGGGAGTGCCGCACAGCCAGAGGGTCAGTATGGAGGGAGTGCTGCACTGTCGGAGGGTCAGTACTGAGGGAGAGATGCACAGTCGGGAGGTCGGTACTGAGGGAGTGCTGCACTGTCGGAGGGTC
This sequence comes from Heterodontus francisci, assembly GCF_036365525.1. Lineage (NCBI taxonomy): Eukaryota > Metazoa > Chordata > Chondrichthyes > Heterodontiformes > Heterodontidae > Heterodontus > Heterodontus francisci. The sequence continues at coordinate 37,625,498 of NC_090409.1, read as the reverse complement.
AGTACTGAGGGAGCGCTGCATTGTCGGAGGATCAGTAGAGAGGGAGTGCTGCACTGTCCGAGGGTCAGTACTGAGGGAGTGCTGCACTGTCGGAGGGTCAGTCCTGAGGGAGTGCTGCACTGTCAGATGGTCAGTACTGAGGAAGTGCTGCACTGTCGGAGGGTCAGTAATGAGGGAGTGCTGCACTGTCGGAGGGTCAGTCCTGAGGGAGTGCTGCACTGTCAGATGGTCAGTACTGAGGAAGTGCTGCACTGTCGGAGGGTCTGTACTGAGGGAGTGCTGCACTGTCAGAGGGTCAGTACTGAGGGAGTGCTGCACTGTCGGAGGGTCAGTACTGAGGGAGCGCTGCATTGTCGGAGGATCAGTAGAGAGGGAGTGCTGCACTGTCGCAGGGTCAGTATTGAGGGAGTGCTGCACTGTCCGAGGGTCAGTACTGAGGGAGTGCTGCACTGTCCGAGGGTCAGTACTGAGGGAGTGCTGCACTGTCGGAGGGTCAGTAATGAGCGAGTGCTGCACTGTCAGATGGTCAGTACTGAGGAAGTGCTGCACTGTCGGAGGGTCAGTAATGAGGGAGTGCTGCACTGTCGGAGGGTCAGTAATGAGGGAGTGCTGCACTGTCGGAGGGTCAGTACTGAGGGAGTGCTGCACGGTCGGAGCGTCAGTACTGAGGGAGTGCTGCAATGTCGGCGGGTCAGTACTGAGGGAATGCTGCACTGTCGGAGGGTCAGTACTGAAGGAGTGCTGCACTGTCGGAGGGTCAGTACTGAGGGAGTGCTGAACTGCTGGTGGGTCAGGACTGAGGGAGTGCCGCACTGTCAGAGGGTCAGTACTGAGGGAGTGCCGCACGGTCAGAGGGTCAATACTGAGGGAGTGCCGCACGGCCAGAGGGTCAGTACTGAGGGAGTGCTGCACGGTCGGAGGGTCAGAATTGAGGGAGTGCTGCACGATCAGAGGTTCAGTACTGAGGGAGTGCTGCACTGTCGGAGGGTCAGTACTGAGGGAGTGCTGCAATGTCGGAGGGTCAGTACTGAGGGAGTGCCGCACTGTCAGAGGTTCAGTACAGAGGGAGCTCCGCACTGTCGGAGGGTCAATACAGAGGGAGTGCCGCACTGTCGGAGGGTCAGTCCTGAGGGAGTGCCGCACTGTCGGAGGGTCAGTACTGAGGGAGTGCTGCACTGTCGGAGGGTCAGTACTGAGCAAGTGCTGCATTGACAGACGGTCAGCACTGAGGGAGTGCTGCACTGTCGGAGGGTCAGTACTGAGGGGGTGCTGCACGATTTGAGGGTCAGTCCTGAGGGAGTGCTGCACTGTCGGAGGGTCAGTACTGAGGGAGCACTGCAATGTCAGAGGGTCAGTACAGAGGGAGTGCTGCACGATTTGAGGGTCAGTACTGAGGGAATGCTGCACTGTCGGAGGGTCGGTAGTGAGGGTTTGCTGCACTGTCGGATGGTCAGTACTGAAGGAGAGCTGCACGGTCTGTGGGTCAGTACTGAGGGAGTGCTGCACTGTCGGAGGGTCAGTACTGAGGGAGCACTGCAATGTCAGAGGGTCAGTACAGAGGGAGTGCTGCACGATTTGAGGGTCAGTACTGAGGGAGTGATGCACTGTCGGAGGGTCAATACAGAGGGAGTGCCGCACTGTCGGAGGGTCAGTCCTGAGGGAGTGCCGCACTGTCGGAGGGTCAGTACTGAGGGAGCGCCGCACTGTCGGAGGGTCAGTACTGAGCAAGTGCTGCATTGACAGACGGTCAGCACTGAGGGAGTGCTGCACTGTCGGAGGGTCAGTACTGAGGGGGTGCTGCACGATTTGAGGGTCAGTCCTGAGGGAGTGCTGCACTGTCGGAGGGTCAGTACTGAGGGGGTGCTGCACGATTTGAGGGTCAGTCCTGAGGGAGTGCTGCACTGTCGGAGGGTCAGTACTGAGGGAGTGGTGCAATGTCGGAGGGTCAGTACTGAGGGAGTGCCGCACTGTCAGAGGTTCAGTACAGAGGGAGCTCCGCACTGTCGGAGGGTCAATACAGAGGGAGTGCCGCACTGTCGGAGGGTCAGTCCTGAGGGAGTGCCGCACTGTCGGAGGGTCAGTACTGAGGGAGCGCCGCACTGTCGGAGGGTCAGTACTGAGCAAGTGCTGCATTGACAGACGGTCAGCACTGAGGGAGTGCTGCACTGTCGGAGGGTCAGTACTGAGGGGGTGCTGCACGATTTGAGGGTCAGTCCTGAGGGAGTGCTGCACTGTCGGAGGGTCAGTACTGAGGGAGCACTGCAATGTCAGAGGGTCAGTACAGAGGGAGTGCTGCACGATTTGAGGGTCAGTACTGAGGGAATGCTGCACTGTCGGTGGGTCGGTAGTGAGGGTTTGCTGCACTGTCGGATGGTCAGTACTGAAGGAGAGCTGCACGGTCTGTGGGTCAGTACTGAGGGAGTGCTGCACTGTCGGAGGGTCAGTACTGAGGGAGCACTGCAATGTCAGAGGGTCAGTACAGAGGGAGTGCTGCACGATTTGAGGGTCAGTACTGAGGGAATGCTGCACTGTCGGAGGGTCGGTACTGAGGGAGTGATGCACGATCAGGGGGTCAGTACTGAGGGAGTGCTGCACTGTCGGAGGGTCAGCACTGAGGGAGTGCCGCATGGTCAGAGGGTCAGTACTGAGGGAGTGCTGCACTGTCGGAGGGTCAGCACTGAGGGAGTGCCGCACGGCCAGAGGGTCAGTACTGAGGAAGTGCCGCATAGTCAGAGGGTCAGTACTGAGTGAGTGCTGCACGGTCGGAGGGTCAGCACTGAGGGAGTGCCGCACGGTCAGAGGGTCAGTACTGAGGGAGTGCCGCACGGTCAGAGGGTCAGTACTGAGGGAGTGCTGCACTGTCGGAGGGTCAGTACTGAGGGAGTGCTGCACATCAGATGGTCAGTGCTGAGGGAGTGCTGCACTGTCGGAGGGTCAGTACTGAAGGAGTGCTGCACTGTCGGAGGGTCAGTAGAGAGGGAGTGCTGCACTGTCCGAGGGTCAGTACTGAGGGAGTGCCGCACGGTCAGAGGGTCAGTACTGAGGGAGTGCTGCACTGTCGGAGGGTCAGTACTGAGGGAGTGCTGCACATCAGATGGTCAGTGCTGAGGGAGTGCTGCACTGTCGGAGGGTCAGTACTGAAGGAGTGCTGCACTGTCGGAGGATCAGTAGAGAGGGAGTGCTGCACTGTCCGAGGGTCAGTACTGAGGGAGTGCTGCACGATCAGAGATTCAGTACTGAGGGAGTGCCGCACAGCCAGAGGGTCAGTATGGAGGGAGTGCTGCACGGTCGGAGGGTCAGTACTGAGGGAGTGCTGCACGATCAGAGATTCAGTACTGAGGGAGTGCCGCACAGCCAGAGGGTCAGTATGGAGGGAGTGCTGCACTGTCGGAGGGTCAGTACTGAGGGAGAGATGCACAGTCGGGAGGTCGGTACTGAGGGAGTGCTGCACTGTCGGAGGGTCAGTACTGAGGGAGCGCTGCATTGTCGGAGGATCAGTAGAGAGGGAGTGCTGCACTGTCCGAGGGTCAGTACTGAGGGAGTGCTGCACTGTCGGAGGGTCAGTCCTGAGGGAGTGCTGCACTGTCAGATGGTCAGTACTGAGGAAGTGCTGCACTGTCGGAGGGTCAGTAATGAGGGAGTGCTGCACTGTCGGAGGGTCAGTAATGAGGGAGTGCTGCACTGTCGGAGGGTCAGTACTGAGGGAGCGCTGCATTGTCGGAGGATCAGTAGAGAGGGAGTGCTGCACTGTCCGAGGGTCAGTACTGAGGGAGTGCTGCACTGTCGGAGGGTCAGTAATGAGGGAGTGCTGCACTGTCAGATGGTCAGTACTGAGGAAGTGCTGCACTGTCGGAGGGTCAGTAATGAGGGAGTGCTGCACTGTCGGAGGGTCAGTAATGAGGGAGTGCTGCACTGTCGGAGGGTCAGTACTGAGGGAGTGCTGCACGGTCGGAGCGTCAGTACTGAGGGAGTGCTGCAATGTCGGCGGGTCAGTACTGAGGGAATGCTGCACTGTCGGACGGTCAGTACTGATCAAGTGCTGTAGTGTCGGAGGGTCAGTACAGAGGGTATGCTGCACTGTCGGAGGGTCAGTACTGAAGGAGTGCTGAACTGCTGGTGGGTCAGGACTGAGGGAGTGCCGCACTGTCAGAGGGTCAGTACTGAGGGAGTGCCGCACGGTCAGAGGGTCAATACTGAGGGAGTGCCGCAAGGCCAGAGGGTCAGTACTGAGGGAGTGCTGCACGGTCGGAGGGTCAGAATTGAGGGAGTGCTGCACGATCAGAGGTTCAGTACTGAGGGAGTGCTGCACTGTCGGAGGGTCAGTACTGAGGGAGTGCTGCACTGTCGGAGGGTCAGTACTGAGCAAGTGCTGCATTGACAGACGGTCAGCACTGAGGGAGTGCTGCACTGTCGGAGGGTCAGTACTGAGGGAGTGCTGCACGATCAGAGGGTCAGTACTGAGGGAGTGCTGCACTGTCGGAGGGTCAGTACTGAGGGAGTGCTGCAATGTCGGAGGGTCAGTACTGAGGGAGTGCCGCACTGTCAGAGGTTCAGTACAGAGGGAGCTCCGCACTGTCGGAGGGTCAATACAGAGGGAGTGCCGCACTGTCGGAGGGTCAGTCCTGAGGGAGTGCCGCACTGTCGGAGGGTCAGTACTGAGGGAGTGCTGCACTGTCGGAGGGTCAGTACTGAGCAAGTGCTGCATTGACAGACGGTCAGCACTGAGGGAGTGCTGCACTGTCGGAGGGTCAGTACTGAGGGGGTGCTGCACGATTTGAGGGTCAGTCCTGAGGGAGTGCTGCACTGTCGGAGGGTCAGTACTGAGGGAGCACTGCAATGTCAGAGGGTCAGTACAGAGGGAGTGCTGCACGATTTGAGGGTCAGTACTGAGGGAATGCTGCACTGTCGGAGGGTCGGTAGTGAGGGTTTGCTGCACTGTCGGATGGTCAGTACTGAAGGAGAGCTGCACGGTCTGTGGGTCAGTACTGAGGGAGTGCTGCACTGTCGGAGGGTCAGTACTGAGGGAGCACTGCAATGTCAGAGGGTCAGTACAGAGGGAGTGCTGCACGATTTGAGGGTCAGTACTGAGGGAGTGATGCACTGTCGGAGGGTCAATACAGAGGGAGTGCCGCACTGTCGGAGGGTCAGTCCTGAGGGAGTGCCGCACTGTCGGAGGGTCAGTACTGAGGGAGCGCCGCACTGTCGGAGGGTCAGTACTGAGCAAGTGCTGCATTGACAGACGGTCAGCACTGAGGGAGTGCTGCACTGTCGGAGGGTCAGTACTGAGGGGGTGCTGCACGATTTGAGGGTCAGTCCTGAGGGAGTGCTGCACTGTCGGAGGGTCAGTACTGAGGGGGTGCTGCACGATTTGAGGGTCAGTCCTGAGGGAGTGCTGCACTGTCGGAGGGTCAGTACTGAGGGAGTGCTGCACTGCTGGTGGGTCAGTACTGAGGGAGTGCTGCACGGTCGGAGCGTCAGTACTGAGGGAGTGCTGCAATGTCGGAGGGTCGGTAGTGAGGGAGTGCTGCACGATTTGAGGGTCAGTACTGAGGGAGTGCTGCACTGTCAGAGGGTCACTACTGAGGGTTTGCTGCACTGTCGGATGGTCAGTACTGAAGGAGAGCTGCACGGTCTGTGGGTCAGTACTGAGGGAATGCTGCACTGTCGGAGGGTCGGTACTGAGGGAGCACTGCAATGTCAGAGGGTCAGTACAGAGGGAGTGCTGCACGATTTGAGGGTCAGTACTGAGGGAATGCTGCACTGTCGGAGGGTCGGTACTGAGGGAGTGATGCACGATCAGAGGGTCAGTACTGAGGGAGTGCCGCATGGTCAGAGGATCAGTACTGAGGGAGTGCTGCACGGTCAGAGGATCAGTACTGAGGGAGTGCCGCACGGTCAGAGGGTCAGTACTGAGTGAGTGCTGCACGGTCGGAGGGTCAGTACTGAGGGAGTGCCGCACGGCCAGAGGGTCAGTACTGAGGGAGTGCTGCACGGTCGGAGAATCGGTATTGAGGGAGTGCTGCACGATCAGAGGGTCAGTATTGAGGGAGTGCTGCACTGTCGGAGGGTCAGTACTGAGGGAGTGCTGCACTGTCGGAGGGTCAGTACTGAGGGAGTGCTGCACTGTCGGAGGTTCAGTACTGAGGGAGTGCTGCACTGTCAGAGTGTCAGTACTGAGGGAGTGCTGCACTGTCGGAGGGTCAGTACTGAGGGAGTGCTGCACTGTCGGAGGTTCAGTACTGAGGGAGTGCTGCACTGTCAGAGTGTCAGTACTGAGGGAGTGCTGCACTGTCGGAGGGTCAGTACTGAGGGAGTGCTGCACATCAGAGGGTCAGTATTGAGGGAGTGCTGCACTGTCGGAGGGTCAGTACTGAGGGAGTGCTGCACATCAGAGTGTCAGTACTGAGGGAGTGCTGCACTGTCGGAGGGTCAGTACTGAGGGAGTGCTGCACATCAGAGGGTCAGTATTGAGGGAGTGCTGCACTGTCGGAGGGTCAGTACTGAGGGAGTGCTGCACTGTCGGAGGTTCAGTACTGAGGGAGTGCTGCACTGTCAGAGTGTCAGTACTGAGGGAGTGCTGCACTGTCGGAGGTTCAGTACTGAGGGAGTGCTGCACTGTCAGAGTGTCAGTACTGAGGGAGTGCTGCACTGTCGGAGGTTCAGTACTGAGGGAGTGCTGCACTGTCGGAGGGTCAGTACTGAGGGAGTGCAGCACTGTCGGAGGGTCAGTACTGAGGGAGTGCTGCACGATCAGAGTGTCAGTACTGAGGGAGTGCTGCACGGTCGGAGGGTCAGTACTGAGGGAGTGCTGCACGGTCGGAGGGTCAGTACTGAGGGAGTGCTGCAAGGTCAGATGGTCAGTGCTGAGGGAGTGCTGCACTGTCGGAGGGTCAGTACTGAAGGAGTGCTGCACTGTCGGAGGATCAGTACTGAGGGAGTGCTGCAAGGTCAGATGGTCAGTGCTGAGGGAGTGCTGCACTGTCGGAGGGTCAGTACTGAGGGAGTGCTGCAAGGTCAGATGGTCAGTACTGAGGGAGTGCTGCACGGTCGGAGGGTCAGTACTGAGGGAGTGCTGCAAGGTCAGATGGTCAGTGCTGAGGGAGTGCTGCACTGTCGGAGGGTCAGTACTGAGGGAGTGCTGCACGGTCGGAGGGTCAGTACTGAGGGAGTGCTGCAAGGTCAGATGGTCAGTACTGAGGGAGTGCTGCACTGTCGGAGGTTCAGTACTGAGGGAGTGCTGCACTGTCAGAGTGTCAGTACTGAGGGAGTGCTGCACTGTCGGAGGGTCAGTACTGAGGGAGTGCTGCAAGGTCAGATGGTCAGTACTGAGGGAGTGCTGCACTGTCGGAGGGTCAGTACTGAGGGAGTGCTGCACTGTCCGAGGGTCAGTACTGAGGGAGTGCTGCACGATCTGAGGTTCAGTACTGAGGGAGTGCTGCACGATCTGAGGTTCAGTACTGAGGGAGTGCCGCACAGCCAGAGGGTCAGTATGGAGGGAGTGCTGCACTGTCGGAGGGTCAGTACTGAGGGAGAGATGCACAGTCGGGAGGTCGGTACTGAGGGAGTGCTGCACTGCCGGAGGGTCAGTACTGAGGGAGCGCTGCATTGTCGGAGGATCAGTAGAGAGGGAGTGCTGCACTGTCCGAGGGTCAGTACTGAGGGAGTGCTGCACTGTCGGAGGGTCAGTCCTGAGGGAGTGCTGCACTGTCGGAGGGTCAGTCCTGAGGGAGTGCTGCACTGTCAGATGGTCAGTACTGAGGAAGTGCTGCACTGTCGGAGGGTCAGTAATGAGGGAGTGCTGCACTGTCGGAGGGTCAGTAATGAGGGAGTGCTGCACTGCTGGTGGGTCAGTACTGAGGGAGTGCTGCACGGTCGGAGCGTCAGTACTGAGGGAGTGCTGCAATGTCGGCGGTTCAGTACTGAGGGAATGCTGCACTGTCGGCGGGTCAGTACTGATCAAGTGCTGTAGTGTTGGAGGGTCAGTACAGAGGGTATGCTGCACTGTCGGAGGGTCAGTACTGAAGGAGTGCTGCACTGCTGGTGGGTCAGGACTGAGGGAGTGCCGCACTGTCAGAGGGTCAGTACTGAGGGAGTGCCGCACTTTCAGAGGGTCAGTACTGAGGGAGTGCTGCACTGTCGGAGGGTCAGTACTGAGGGAATGCTGCACTGTCGGCGGGTCAGTACTGAGGGAGTGCTGCTCGATCGGAGGGTCAGTAATGAGGGAATGCTGCACTGTCGGAGGGTCAGTACTGAGGGAGTGCTGCACGATCAGAGGGACAGTACAGAGGGAGTGCCGCACGGTCAGAGGATCAGCACTGAGGGAGTGCCGCACGGTCAGTGGGTCAGTACTGAGGGAGTGCCGCATAGTCAGCGGGTCAGTACTGAGGGAGTGCCGCACGGTGAGAGGTTCAGTACTGAGGGAGTGCCGCACTGTCGGAGTGTCAGTACTGACACAGTGCTGCACTGTCGGAGGGTCAGCACTGAGGGACTGCTGCACTGCCGGAATGTCAGTACTGAGGGTGTGCTGCACTGTCGGAGGGTCAGTAGAGAGGGAGTGCTGCACTGTCGGAGAGTCATTACTGAGGGAGTGCTGCAATGTCGGAGGGTCAGTACTGAAGGAGTGCTGCACTGTCGGAGGTTCTGTACTGAGGGAGTGCTGCACTGTCAGAGGGCCAGTACTGAGGGAGGGCTGCACTGTCGGAGGGTCAGGACTGAGGGAGTGCTGCACTGTCGGAGGGTCAGTACTGAGGGAGTGCCGCACGGTCAGAGGGTCAGTACTGACGGAGCGCTGCACTGTCAGAGGGTCAGTACTGAGGGAGTGCTGCACTGTCAGACGGTCAGTACTGAGGGAGTGCTGCACTGTCGGAGGGTCAGTACTGAGGGAGTGCTGCACTGTCGGAGGGTCAGTACTGAGGGAGTGCTGCACTGTCAGAGGGCCAGTACTGAGGGATTGCTGCACTGTCGGATGGTCAGTACTGAGGGAGTGCTGCACTGTAGGAGGGTCAGTGCTGAGGGAGTGCTGCACTGTCGGAGGGTCAGTGCTGAGGGAGTGCTGCACTGTCGGAGGGTCAGTACTGAGGGAGTGCTGCACTGTCGGAGGGTCAGTACTGAGGGAGTGCCGCACGATCAGAGAGTCAGTACTGAGGGAGTGCTGCACTGTCAGAGGGTCAGTACTGAGGGAGTGCCGCACGGTAAGAGGGTCAGTACTGAGGGAGTGCTTCATGGTCAGAGGGTCAGTTCTGAGGGAGCGCTGCACGTTTAGAGGGTCAGTACTGAGGGAGTGCTGCACTGTCAGTCGGTCAGTACTGAGGGAGTGCTGCACTGTCGGAGGGTCAGTACTGAGGGATTCCTTACACTGTCGGAGGGTCAGTACTGAGGGGGTGCTGCACTGTCGGAGGGTCAGTACTGAGAGAGTGCTGCACTGTCGGAGAGTCAGTACTGAGGGAGTGCTGCACTGTCAGAGGGTCAGTACTGAGGGAGTGCTTCACTGTCGGAGAGTCAGTACTGAGGGAGTGCTGCACTGTCAGAGGGTCAGTACTGAGGGAGTGCTTCACTGTCGGAGGGTCAGTACTGAGGGAGTGCTGCACTGTCGGAGGGTCAGTACTGAGGGAGTGCTGCACTGTCGGAGGGTCAGTACTGAGGGAGTGCTGTACTGTCGGAGGGTCAGTACTGAGGGAGTGCTGCACTGTCGGAGGGTCAGTACTGAGGGAGTGCTGCATTATCGGAGGGTCAGTACTGAGGGAGCGCTCCACGGTCAGAGGGTCAGTACTGAGGGAGTGCTACACTGTCAGACGGTCAGTACTGAGGGAGTGCTGCACTGTCGGAGGGTCTGTACTGAGGGAGTGCTGCGCTGTCGGAGGGTCAGTACTGAGGGAGTGCTACACTGTCAGACGGTCAGTACTGAGGGAGTGCTGCACTGTCGGAGGGTCTGTACTGAGGGAGTGCTGCGCTGTTAGACGGTCAGTACTGACGGAGTGCCGCACGGTCAGAGAGTCAGTACTGAGTGAGTGCTGCACTGTTGGAGGGTCAGTAATGAGGGGGTGCTGCACTCTCGGAGGCTCAGTGCTGATGGAGCGCTGCACTGTCAGATGGTCAGTACTGACGGAGTGCCGCACGGTCAGAGAGTCAGTACTGAGGGAGTGCTGCACTCTCGGAGGCTCAGTGCTGATGGAGTGCTGCACTGTCGGAGGGTCAGTAGTGAGGGAGTGCCGCACGATCAGAGGGTCGGTATGCGGGAGTGCCGCACGGTAAGAGGGTCAGTACTGAGGGAGTGCTGCACTGTCGGGGGAGTCATTCCTGAGGGAGTGCTGCACTGTTGGAGGGTCAGTACTGAGGGAGTGCTGCACTGTCGGAGGGTCAGTACTGAGGGAGTGCTGCACTGTCGGAGGGTCAGTACTGAGGGAGTGCTGCACTGTCGGAGGGTCAGTACTGATGGAGTGCCGCACTGTCGGAGGGTCAGTACTGAGGGAGTGCCGCACTGTCGGATGGTCAGTACTGAGGGAGTGCTGCACTGTCGGAGGGTCAGTACTGAGGGAGTGCTGCACTGTCGGCGGGTCAGTACTGAGGGAGTGCTGCACTGTCGGAGGGTCAGTACTGAGGGAGTGCTGCACTGTCGGAGGGTCAGAACTGAGGGAGTGCTGTACTGTCGGAGGGTCAGTACTGAGGGAGTGCCGCACTGTCGGAGGGTCAGTACTGAGGGAGTGCCGCACTGTCGGAGGGTCAGTACTGAGGGAGTGCCGCACTGTCGGAGGGTCAGTACTGAGGAAGTGCTGCACTGTCGGAGGGTCAGTACTGAGTGAGTGCTGCACTGTCGGAGGGTCAGTACTGAGGGAGTGCTGCACTGTCGGAGGGTCAGTACTGAGGGAGTGCTGCACTGTCGGAGGGTCAGTACTGAGGGAGTGTTGTACTGTCGGAGGGTCAGTACTGAGGGAGTGCTGCACTGTCAGAGGATCAGTACTGAGGGAGTGCTGCACTGTCAGAGGGTCTGTACTGAGGGAGTGCTGCACTGTCAGAGGATCAGTACTGAGGAAGTGCTGCTCTGTCAGAGGGTCAGTACTGAGGGAGTGCTGCACTGTCAGAGGGTCAGTACTGAGGGAGTGCTGCACTGTCAGAGGGTCAGTACTGAGGGAGTGCTGCACTGTCGGACGGTCAGTACTGAGGGAGTGCTGCACTGTCGGAGGGTCAGTTCTGAGAAAGTGCTGCACTGTTGGAGGGTCAGTACTGAGGGAATGCTGCACTGTCGGAGGGTCAGATGTTTTTATTGGTTTGTTTATTTTATTTGGAGATGCAGCACTGAAACAGGTCCTTCAGCCGACCGAGTCTGTGCCGCCCAAAACCACCTATTTATACTTACCCTACAGTAATCCCATTTTCCCTATCACCTACCCACGCTAGGGGCAATTTACAATTGCCAATTTACCTGTCACCTGCATGCCTTTGGCTGTGGGAGGAAACCGGAGCACCCGGAAAAAACCCACTCAGTCACAGGGAGAACTTGCAAACTCCACACAGGCAGTACCCAGAATCGAACCCAGGTCCCTGGACCTTTGAGGCTGGGGTGCTAACCACTGTGCCACTGTGCCGCCTTGGGTCATTATCACATTGCTGTTTGTGGGATCTTGCTGTGCACAATTTGCTGCTGCGTTTCTGACGTTATATCAGTGAACACACTTTAAACAATTATTTCATTGGCTGTCGAGTATTTGAGGATATCATGAGGTGATGGAATGTTTTCTATAGTTACAGTTTCCTTCATTCGACTTTAACTTGTTTACATCAGGACCTTACATAGCTCTGCACCGTCTCAAGGTGACGAAGAGAGAGTCAGCTGTTCAGCAGGATTAATCTTTCTCAGTTGAGCAGAGCACAGACTGGTTGTGAAAGGCTGGAACACTGAGTGAGACTGGAGACAGAGGAGATACGGAGAGAGTGTCCACACATCCACCGTCTCCCTCTTCAGACTGAGGTTTAAAACTCAACGTGAGCGTCGGGTGACGAGAGGTTATAGAATCGGCAGTGAAAACACAGAGAATCACAAAGGGTTATCAGAAGATGGAATTCACTCACACGAGTAAATGGTAATTTCAGGGCAATCTGTGTGCTCAGAGGACAATCAGAATCTCATCATTGAAAAGGACAGTTTGAGTTGGCAGGATCCCAACAATTTTCATTTCTCTCTCCCCCCCCCTCCTGAGATAATGCTGATCTTTTTATCCCCTGTTCAATTGTCCCACTGCTGTCTCCCTCCACACCCCACCTCTGCCCATTGTCCCCTATCTCTTCTCTAAGTCAACAGCTGAGAATCTTTTCTATTCATGTGTAAGGACAGAAGGGGGTCTTGGTTTTGACATCTGAAAAGCAGCATTGCCTCAATAATACGCTGAATGTGTCGGCCTGAAACACAGGCTCAAGGGTCTGAACGGGGATTCGATCCCACAACCCACTGACATCAGAGGCGAGAGTGCTGTCCTCTGAGCCAGGCCGGAGCTCCCTTCAGGGCACCACCCCTTCAGGCAGTCATGTGATCGGGTCTTGTACCTACGGGAGGTGGTGCTTTATGGAGGTGGGAAACAGGTAGCGGGACTGCTTTCCGGTCTCGAACGCACCTTCGGTAGAAACTGATTGAAGCCAAGATTACCACCTGGGTGCCCCCTTAATTGGCATGGAGACCGCTTCGCTGACTCATTAAGGACGGCCGGCGGGCTCTCAAAGCTGGAGGGCCAATCAGAGACTTTCCAGCTTAGCGGAAGCGCCCGGCTGCAGCACAGGGTAAGTAACTGAGAGGGCGCATCAACATGGGGGTGCCCTCGCAGCCACTTCTTAAAAACTTTAATTATGGAGCACAAAAAGCAGTCAAGCCACCACTGTTAAGGTTGGGAAGGGGGATGGCCTTATGAACTTACAAATTCGGAGCAGAAGTAGGCCATTGGGCCCCTCGAACCTACGTCACCATTCAGTAAGATCATGGCTGATCTGTTAATGTTTCGAATTCCACACTTCCATCTAGCCCCAATACCCCTTGTTGTTATAGTCCATTAATGCAATGCTTCTTGCTGAACTGCCTGGTTTCCTGCCCCCTGTTGTGACTGGGGTGTATCCGTAGTGGTGGATTTGATCAACTGAGTGGATTCAACCAAATTATATAAATTCAGACACCACAGGTAAATCAATTGGTTGGTTTTATTAATATCAACAGAAAGTACAAACTACTTCTATATACTCACTGGTAGGATATCTATTGGCTCTTCGAAATATTAACCAGTCCAAGCAAGTTCTCAGTGCCGAATACCAAAGAATTACTGTAATTGAGCCTATTTATGCACACTGAGGGACAATAAATTCTCAGATTATTGGCATGCAAGCGTGGAGTTTGTTTTTCCTGTGCAATTTGCCCAAAATCACCAAAAGCAGCACAAGAGATCGCAGAAATTCAGGTGCAAGTTACGTCTAGTGCAAGTCGAGTTTCCGCCATCTTTTGCTCTGGTTTATAAAACTTTGGGCTAGAAGCTGGCCTCGCCCATGAAACGGGCCACGACCCCCCCCAGATTAAATTAATCACCAGGGCGAGCTTCCACTAATTGAGCTAGTTTGCTTCAAAAAATTAAATTCATTCTTTTGGGTACAAGGACTGGAATGGACCATTTTTTAAAAAGTATTTGAATATATATTATATTAATAGTCGTTAGGTAGTACAGAACTTGAGTATTGCTGAAAATTGAGACATGTTGTTGAAACTTTTCATCTTGCACTTATCAGGACAATCCGCAAGGATAGTCAATGTAAGGGAAAACAACAACTTTATACTGTATGAGAAGAGAGTGCTGATTGGTTGGCAAGTGGACTCTGATTGGTGGAGGCGTCGCCATGGAGAATGCACCAGTTGACGGTGACTGACAGTTAACTGCCAAGCATTGTTTGAAATTTAAACCAGACAGCTTGATTGTGATTGGTCAAGGCATCGCCCTGAAGAATGAACCAGCGAATGGCTGCCGCCTATTTTGTTCAGCTGAAACAGGTGCAATGTGTGCACATGTTCTTTCAGTCTGCAAGCGCCTCTACCATCAACGTTCACTTGCCAACCAATCAGCACCAATACAGAATAAAGTTGTTGTTTTCCCTTACATTGGTTACTCTTGCGGATTGTCCTGATGAATGCAAGACGAAAAGCTTCGACAACATGTCTCCATTTTCAGCAGAATGTCATATTCATTCTACATATAAATTGACTACTGTACCTTACAAATGGTTCTGTATCTGTTTTGAAAAGTAGTTTTTGATCATTTAAAATCAGGTTTTTCGCCAGTGGCAGGCTGACACTGAGATTAAATATGCTCATTTTATTTTTTCCTGCGGTATTAATCAAGGAACACCAAGTCAACCCTCCCAAAAAAAGCCAAGGAATATATTTACAGCACTTTTTTTAAAAAAAGAAGCTTAAGTTTGAATTCGAGTACATTTGACGTTTGGCGATACGCAAATGAGTTTGAGCGGAAAGGCCGGGGGGGGGGGGAAATACACCTCTTAAAACGGGCGCAATTTTGGGTGCAATTTGTGCCCAGGTCACCGATTAGACCCAAAGTAAAAACGTTACCACATGTATGTGTCCTGTGGTCATTAGATGTCAGCTTTGAGGATCAGCAGTAGATGGCAATGTTATATCAAGGAAATGTAAAAACCATTGTGCAGAAGAGAAGGTAATTTCTTATCTATACTTTATACCTTAACAGATTGATATCAGCGAAAACTTAGAAAGTCAGTTTCCAACTAGCTAGGATTTTTGCACAAACTCTTTGATGCTCTTTAGCTGCATTAATCCAACTCGTACTGCCTACTTAACATTCACCCCCAACCATATAATCCCAATGATCTAATCTAAACCCTGTGTTAACCTCTATTGTACAAAATGCATTCTCATGATGCAAAGATGTTAACACTAACCTCTGTATAGTTGAGCTAAATTTCATCTTACAGAGGCTGTTTCAACTATGTGCTTGAATATCACCCAGCGTCTAATTATGCACAGATTATGTTCATGATATCACCAAAAACAAGGAAAACCGGTCATATTCCAGCCGGGGATTTACCAGCCGTCGCCAGTCCACAAATTGGCCGGGCGGTCTCCCCGAAGAAAAGCACATTATTGCACTTCAGGTGAACCTCTTTGTGAAGTGCTTCGGGATGTCCTGAGGATGTGAAAGTTCCATATGAATGCAAATGTCTTCATTTCTTTCCCTCAATTAGCTTCCAATTAACCTCGGTGATGTGCCTATTTACATCAGCTGGGCTTTTAAATGTTGCCTCAGCAGCGGAATAATACTTGAGGTGTTGGCAAATGCCGAGTCGGCATCTTTAACAGGCTGGATCCCTGGATCCGCATTACCTACCTTTTAACAGTGACTACATTTCAAAAAGTGCTTCACAGACTGCGAGACGGTTTGGAAAGACCTGAGGTCGGGTCAGGCTCTATAGAAATGCAACTCTTTTTTCTCCCCATTTGCAACTCCACAGTAAATGGGTTCTTCTACAAATGCCTCCAGCAAAAAAAAAACAAGAATATATGAAAGGTAACGATTGAGAAAAGGGAATGGCCAGGGTAGAGGGAGTTACTTCAAAATGGAGGCAATGAGAGACATCATTTAATATGAGACTATTGTGCTGGTTGTGAGACTGCCATTCGCAAAGGAGGACAGAATTCACTTGGGGCCTTTGATTGTGGCTGGGTTATAAATACTGCAGAGAACTCAGAGAGTTCCATTCCGAGGACAGATTGCATATACTCAGCTTGTAATACCCTTGAGTCGAGAAGATTGAAGGCGAAATGAACTGGGCGTTTGAAATGCTTCGCCAGAATAGACCAGGAGAAACTGACATAATCAGATTAAATGGTGGAACAGGTTGAGGGGCAGAATGGCCTCATCCCGTTCTTCTTCACATCTTCCGGAGACCTAATTTCCCATCTCACTCAAGCCATTAATTACAGATGGAAACTGGACAAGGGTTTTCCAAGAGTGGGGTTCGTGGGGACAGGTCTGTCACTGTATAACACTGGGGTACAGTACCTGTGGTGACAGGTCTGTCACTGTATAACACTGGGGTACAGTACCTGTGGTGACAGGTCTGTCACTGTGTAACACTGGGGTACAGTACTGGTGGGGACAGGTATGTCACTGAATAACACTGGGGTATAGTACTGCTGAGGACAGGTCTGTCACTGTATAACACTGGGTTACAGCACTGTTGGGGACAGGTCAGTCACTGTATAACACTGGGGTACAGTACTGTTGGGGACAGGTCTGTCACTGTATAACACTGGGGTACAGTACTGGTGGGGACAGGTCTGTCACTGTATAACACTGGGGTACAGTACTGGTGGGGACAGGTCTGTTACTGTATAACACTGGGGTACAGTACTGGTGAGGACAGGTCTGTCACTGTATAACACTGGGATACAGTACTGGTGGGGAAAGGTGTGTCACTGTAAAACACGGGGGTACAGTACTGCTGAGGACAGGTCTGTCACTGTATAACACTGGGGTGCAGTACTGATGGGGACAGGTCTGTCACTGTATAACACTGGGGTATAGTACTGGTGGGGACAGGTCTGTCACTGTATAACACTGGGATACAGTACTGGTGGGGAAAGGTCTGTCACTGTAAAACACGGGGGTACAGTACTGCTGAGGACAGGTCTGTCACTGTATAACACTGGGGTGCAGTACTGATGGGGACAGGTCTGTCACTGTATAACACTGGGGTATAGTACTGTTGGGGACAGGTCTGTCACTGTATAACACTGGGGTACAGTACTGGTGGGGACAGGTCTGTCACTGTATAACACTGGGGTACAGTACTGGTGGGGACAGGTCTGTTACTGTATAACACTGGGGTACAGTACTGGTGAGGACAGGTCTGTCACTGTATAACACTGGGATACAGTACTGGTGGGGAAAGGTGTGTCACTGTAAAACACGGGGGTACAGTACTGCTGAGGACAGGTCTGTCACTGTATAACACTGGGGTGCAGTACTGATGGGGACAGGTCTGTCACTGTATAACACTGGGGTATAGTACTGGCGAGGACAGGTCTGTCACTGTATAACACTGGGGTACAGTACTGGTGGGGAAAGGTGTGTCACTGTAAAACACGGGGGTACAGTACTGCTGAGGACAGGTCTGTCACTGTATAACACTGGGGTATAGTACTGGCGAGGACAGGTCTGTCACTGTATAACACTGGGGTACAGTACTGGTGGGGAAAGGTGTGTCACTGTAAAACACGGGGGTACAGTACTGCTGAGGACAGGTCTGTCACTGTATAACACTGGGGTGCAGTACTGATGGGGACAGGTCTGTCACTGTATAACACTGGGGTATAGTACTGGTGGGGACAGGTCTGTCACTGTATAACACTGGGGTACAGTACTGCTGAGGACAGGTCTGTCACTGTATAACACTGGGGTGCAGTACTGATGGGGACAGGTCTGTCACTGTATAACACTGGGGTATAGTACTGCTGAGGACAGGTCTGTCACTGTATAACACTGGGGTATAGTACTGGTGGGGACAGGTCTGTCACTGTATAACACTGGGGTACAGTACTGGTGGGGACAGGTCTGTCACTGTATAACACTGGGATACAGTACTGGTGGGTACAGGTCTGTCACTGTATAACACTGGAGTACAGTACTGGTGGGGACAGGTCTGTCACTGTATAACACTGGGTTACAGCACTGTTGGGGACAGGTCTGTCACTGTATAACACTGGGGTACAGTACTGTTGGGGACAGGTCTGTCACTGTATAACACTGGGGTACAGTACTGGTGGGGACAGGTCTGTCACTGTATAACACTGGGGTACAGTACTGGTGGGGACAGGTCTGTTACTGTATAACACTGGGGTATAGTACTGGCGAGGACAGGTCTGTCACTGTATAACACTGGGGTACAGTACTGGTGGGGAAAGGTGTGTCACTGTATAACACGGGGGTACAGTACTGCTGAGGACAGGTCTGTCACTGTATAACACTGGGGTGCAGTACTGATGGGGACAGGTCTGTCACTGTATAACACTGGGGTATAGTACTGGTGGGGACAGGTCTGTCACTGTATAACACTGGGGTACAGTACTGCTGAGGACAGGTCTGTCACTGTATAACACTGGGGTGCAGTACTGATGGGGACAGGTCTGTCACTGTATAACACTGGGGTATAGTACTGGTGGGGACAGGTCTGTCACTGTATAACACTGGGGTATAGTACTGCTGAGGACATGTCTGTCACTGTATAACACTGGGGTGCAGTACTGATGGGGACAGGTCTGTCACTGTATAACACTGGGGTATAGTACTGGTGGGGACAGGTCTGTCACTGTATAACACTGGGGTACAGTACTGGTGGGGACAGGTCTGTCACTGTATAACACTGGGATACAGTACTGGTGGGGACAGGTCTGTCACTGTATAACACTGGGGTACAGTACTGCTGAGGACAGGTCTGTCACTGTATAACACTGGGGTGCAGTACTGATGGGGACAGGTCTGTCACTGTATAACACTGGGGTACTGTACTGTTGGGGACAGGTCTGTCACTGTATAACACTGGGATACAGTACTGGTGGGGACAGGTCTGTCACTGTATAACACTGGGGTACAGTACTGTTGGGAACAGGTCTGTCACTGTATAACACTGGGGTACAGTACTGTTGGGGACAGGTCTGTCACTGTACAACACTGGGGTACAGTACTGGTGAGGACAGGTCTGTCACTGTATAACACTGGGGTACAGTACTGGTGGGGACAGGTCTGTCACTGTATCACACTGGGGTACAGTACTGGTGAGGACAGGTCTGTCACTGTATAACACTGGGGTACAGTACTGGTGGGGACAGGTCTGTCACTGTATAACACTGGGGTACAGTACTGTTGGGGACAGGTCTGTCACTGTATAACACTGGGGTACAGTACTGGTGAGGACAGGTCTGTCACTGTATAACACTGGGGTACAGTACTGGTGAGGACAGGTCTGTCACTGTATAACACTGGGGTACAGTACTGGTGGGGACAGGTCTGTCACTGTATAACACTGGGATACAGTACGTGGTGGGGACAGGTCTGTCACTGTATAACACTGGGGTACAGTACTGGTGGGGACAGGTCTGTCACTGTATAACACTGGGGTACAGTACTGGTGGGGACAGGTCTGTCATTGTATAACACTGGGGTACAGTACTGGTGGGGACAGGTCTGTCGCTGTATAACACTGGGGTACAGTACTGGTGAGGACAGGTCTGTCACTGTATAACACTGGGATACAGTACGTGGTGGGGACAGGTCTGTCACTGTATAACACTGGGGTACAGTACTGGTGAGGACAGGTCTGTCACTGTATAACACTGGGGTACAGTACTGGTGGGGACAGGTCTGTCACTGTATAACACTGGGATACAGTACGTGGTGGGGACAGGTCTGTCACTGTATAACACTGGGGTACAGTACTGGTGGGGACAGGTCTGTCATTGTATAACACTGGGGTACAGTGCTGGTGGGGACAGGTCTGTCACTGTATAACACTGGGGTACAGTACTGGTGGGGACAGGTCTGTCACTGTATAACACTGGGGTACAGTACTGGTGGGTACAGGTCTGTCACTGTATAACACTGGGGTACAGTACTGGTGGGGACAGGTCTGTCATTGTATAACACTGGGGTACAGTACTGGTGGGGACAGGTCTGTCGCTGTATAACACTGGGGTACAGTACTGGTGAGGACAGGTCTGTCACTGTATAACACTGGGATACAGTACGTGGTGGGGACAGGTCTGTCACTGTATAACACTGGGGTACAGTACTGGTGAGGACAGGTCTGTCACTGTATAACACTGGGGTACAGTACTGGTGGGGACAGGTCTGTCACTGTATAACACTGGGATACAGTACGTGGTGGGGACAGGTCTGTCACTGTATAACACTGGGGTACAGTACTGGTGGGGACAGGTCTGTCATTGTATAACACTGGGGTACAGTGCTGGTGGGGACAGGTCTGTCACTGTATAACACTGGGGTACAGTACTGGTGAGGACAGGTCTGTCACTGTATAACACTGGGATACAGTACGTGGTGGGGACAGGTCTGTCACTGTATAACACTGGGATACAGTACGTGGTGGGGACAGGTCTGTCACTGTATAACACTGGGGTACAGTACTGGTGGGGACAGGTCTGTCATTGTATAACACTGGGGTACAGTGCTGGTGGGGACAGGTCTGTCGCTGTGTAACACTGGGGTACAGTACTGGTGAGGACAGGTCTGTCACTGTATAACACTGGGGTACAGTACTGGTGGGGACACGTCTGTCACTGTATAACACTGGGATACAGTACGTGGTGGGGACAGGTCTGTCACTGTATAACACTGGGATACAGTACGTGGTGGGGACAGGTCTGTCACTGTATAACACTGGGGTACAGTACTGGTGGGGACAGGTCTGTCATTGTATAACACTGGGGTACAGTGCTGGTGGGGACAGGTCTGTCGCTGTGTAACACTGGGGTACAGTACTGGTGGGGACAGGTCTGTCGCTGTGTAACACTGGGGTACAGTACTGGTGAGGACAGGTCTGTCGCTGTATAACACTGGGGTACAGTACTGGTGGGTACAGGTCTGTCACTGTATAACACTGGGGTACAGTACGTGGTGGGGACAGGTCTGTCACTGTATAACACTGGGGTACAGTACGTGGTGGGGACAGGTCTGTCACTGTAAAACACTGGGGTACAGTACTGGTGGGGACAGGTCTGTCGCTGTATAACACTGGGGTACAGTACTGGTGGGTACAGGTCTGTCACTGTATAACACTGGGGTACAGTACTGGTGGGTACAGGTCTGTCACTGTATAACACTGGGGTACAGTACTGGTGGGTACAGGTCTGTCACTGTATAACACTGGGGTACAGTACGTGGTGGGGACAGGTCTGTCACTGTAAAACACTGGGGTACAGTACTGGTGGGGACAGATCTGTCGCTGTATAACACTGGGGTACAGTACTGGTGGGGACAGTTCTGTCAGTGTATAACACTGGGGTACAGTACTGGTGAGGACAGGTCTGTCACTGTATAACACTGGGGTACAGTACTGGTGAGGACAGGTCTGTCACTGTATAACACTGGGGTACAGTACTGGTGGGGACAGGTCTGTCACTGTATAACACTGGGATGCAGTACGTGGTGGGGACAGGTCTGTCACTGTATAACACTGGGATGCAGTACGTGGTGGGGACAGGTCTGTCACTGTAAAACACTGGGGTACAATTTCCTGCGGTTCTGTTTGCTGATTTCCAACGTGCCTGGGATTTTCTCCGTTAGGTTATTTTTGGAATTCTCGTGGGCAAACACCATCATTGTAACCTCCCAGGAGCCGGAAAATTGTAACTTGTTTTCCATCCTAACGGATTCGTTTTTCACTTTCAGCTCGGACTATTTCCAGCAGAAGTTTCCCATGTCCACCTCATGTCTCCTCTATCACTGAGATGGGATCATCCATTCATAAAGCACAGGAGGAGTCCATTCAGCCCATCGTCCCTGTGCTGTATCTTTGAAAGATCTAGCCAATTAGTCCCCACTCTCCCCCCCCCTGCTCTTTCCCCAATCTCCCTGCAAATTTTTCCCCTTCCATTATTTCTCCAATTCCCCTTTTGAAAGTTACTATTGAATCTGCTTCCACCGCCCTTTCAGGCAGCAGGTTCCAGATCACAACAACTCACTGCGTCAAAAAAATTCTCCTCCTCTCCCCCCCTCTGGTTCTTTTACCCATTATCCTCAATCTGTGTCCCTCTGGTTACCGACCCTCCTGCTACTGGGAACAGTTTCTCCTCATTTACTCCATCCAAACCCCCTCATGATTTTGAACGCCTCGATTCCATCTCCCCCTTAACCTTCTCTGCTCTGAGGAGAACAATCCCAGCTTCTCCCAGTCTCTCCACATTAACTGAAGTCTCTCATCCCTGGGAACATTCTGGTGAACCCGTCTCTGCCACTTGAGTCTTTGGATGCCCATTTCGTCAGACACTCAAAATCCAGAATATGAAGTGTCGCCCGATTCCGACACAGATATGACTGACTGCCTGCGGCTGGGTCGGCTGAACCTTTTCACAAACTCCCGGCTGACGCAGCCCCCATCCCGCAGGATCACCAGCAGGTGCCTCCGGAACTTCACCCCCACGAAGGCGTACAGGAAGGGGTTAAGGCAGCAGTGGAGGTTGCCCAGGCAGCTGGTGAGGGAGTAGCTGGTATCCATCTCAGCCTCCATCTTGCAGTCCCTGCTGATGGCGCCCAGCCTGTGCAACGTCTCCAGGAACATGACCACGTTGTACGGCGTCCAGCACAGGAAGAAGGCCCCCACGACCACCGCGATGACTTTGATGGCCCGCCGTTCTTTCCTACGCTGGATATTGTGGGATTGGTTGAGAGTCCTAATGATGTTGACATAACAGTAGCACATCACTGTCAGTGGGAGAAGGAAGCCCGTGATGTGGTAAATACATCTCATGGCCACGATCCACGCTTTGGAGTGTCCTGCCCCATAGGCGTGTGAACATTGTGAGGAGCCATTGCTTTTTATCACCTTCAGGTATATAAAGTCGGGAATGGCCAATAGCAGACAGACGCACCACACCACTGCACAGCTGAGGTACACCCTCCAGGGCCGACGCTTCTTGTACATCTGAACAGCGTGCACGATGGAGAGGTAACGGTCGAAGCTTATGCAGCCCAGGAGGTAGATGCTGCTGTAGAAATTGATATTGTACAAAGCCCCAAACAGCTTACAAGCCACGGTCCCAAAGACCCACCCCCTCGCCTCCTCGACGGCCCAGAAAGGCATGCCACTGGCGAGGAGGATATCAGCCACTGCCAAGTGGAGGATATACGTCTCGGTCACAGCCAGAGTGCGTATGTTCCTCATGAGGACCCCAACCACCATCCCATTGCCAACCAGTCCAAGGAGAAAGATGGCAGAGTAGAAGATGGGCATAAAAACACGGAGGAATCCTTGGCTGAGTACGCCGTCGCAGGGCTGGGTGGCACAGACAATAATGGCATCACACGGGTCGGAGCTGTCATTCTGGTAATCTCCTGAGCCGAAGCTCACGTTTAATGATTGAAGATACTCCATGTCGAATTCCACCACATCCTGAAAGAGAATGAACAGCACATGGAGCGAAAATTACATTCAAAACTGTCTGAAAAGTGCATTGTTGGCCAATCTGCACTTTGTACTGGAAATTCAGAGACATACCGAGACTGGAGCTATATTTATAATAAAATAAAACCACAAGGTAGGGGCAAGCACAGAATTCAATTAATTTTTTCCTGTGTTTAAACACCTATATTCAGTCCTTTTAATTCACTTTGGAGGGCTGATTGTGTGAGCACACAGTGGGAAGTTCAAACGATACAAATCTTCCCGGGTGGACTAAAAATGACTTCTTTGACTATTAGTGCGATCTGTGGGTCCAAGCACAGCGTGTCTGGCTCCAGGTCAGGAGACTCGTCTGACACTCGCAGCTACTGAGGAAGCGAGAGTAACTCACCTCCTGACTCCCCAAAGCCTGTCCACCATCTACAAGGCACAAGTCAGGAGTGTGATGGAATACTCTCCACTTGCCTGGATGGGTGCAGCTCCAACAACACTCAAGAAGCTCGACACCATCCAGGACAAAGCAGCCCGCTTGATTGGCACCCCATCTACAAACATTCACTCCCTCCACCACCGACGCACAGTGGCAGCAGTGTGTACCATCTACAAGATGCACTCCAGCACCTCACCAAGGCTCCTTAGACAGCACCTTCCAAATCCGTGACCTCTACCAACTAGAAGGACAAGGGCAGCAGATGCATGGGAACACCAGCACCTGCAAGTTCCCCTCCAAGTCACACACCATCCTGACTTGGAACTATATCACCGTTCCTTCACTGTCACTGGGTCAAAATCCTGGAACTCCCTTCCTAACAGCACTGTGGGTGTACCTACCCCACATGGACTGCAGCGGTTCAAGAAGGCAGCTCACCACCACCTTCTCAAGGGCAATTAGGGATGGGCAATAAATGCTGGCCTGGCCAGTGAGGCCCATGTCCCACGGATGAATTAAAAACACTCTGCTGAGAGAAGGAAAACTGCTGTGGACAAAAAATCACATTAATGACCAGCAAACTCCTCCGCACTCTCTCCTGCAGAGACCATTGGACCTGCCTCACAGGTTCAGTTGAATTTTTTGCACCAGCTGTGTCCTTTGAGAGAGGCGGATACCATGGGAGGAAATTATGGGATGTGGGGCCTTCTAAATCCTCATACCGCTTAGCGGAATTCTGTTCTTGTTCGATCGTAGAGACTTGGGAGTCTCAAAAAACCCTGCGGAATGTAGGCTGAGGGAGTGGAGGCTGATGGGTGGGAGGCTGAGGGAGTGGAGGAACTGAGGGAGTGGGAGTTTGGAGGAAGGGGGCATTGAGGGAGTGGGTGTCTGAGGGAGGAGAGGCTGGAGGGGACTGAGGAAGGGAATGCTGAAGGGTGGGGATTCAGAGGGGTGGGGAGACTGAGGAGTGGGGAGACTGAGGAGTGGGGAGACTGAGAGAGAGGAGGCTGAGGCAGGGGGACTGAAGGAGGGGGAGTCAGAGGGAGGGGGAGTTTGAGTGAGGGGACACTGTGGGAGGGAGAGGAAGGGACGGGGCGACTGAGGGAGGGGAGACTGAGGGAGGGGAGACTGAGGGAGAGGGAGTTTGAGGGAGGAGACACTGTGGGAGGGGGAGTCTGAGGGAGGGGGAGACAGGCGGAGACTGGGGGCGGGGGAGATTGGGGGAGGGGGAGACTGGGGGAGGGCAGGTTGAGGGTGAGGAGTACCAGGGTTTGGAGGGGAATCCTCCCTCGTATCCTGGGGCCAATATTTAACCCTCAATCAACATTGGTGTTGGTGGGATCTTGCTGTGCGCTAATTGGCTGCAGCG
Organism: Heterodontus francisci; assembly: GCF_036365525.1. Lineage (NCBI taxonomy): Eukaryota > Metazoa > Chordata > Chondrichthyes > Heterodontiformes > Heterodontidae > Heterodontus > Heterodontus francisci. The sequence continues at coordinate 37,600,506 of NC_090409.1, read as the reverse complement.
TTTCCTACATTACAACAGTGACCACACGTCAAAAATGTTGTTTCATTGTTTGTGAAACATCCTGAGACATCCTGAGGTGGTGACAGGCGCCAGAGAAATGCATGCCGTCTTTTCCTGATGAAGTTTTGGAGTAGGTTTTGTGGATGAGGAGGAGTGGAAGGTAGTTCTGAACTGCGGGTCAGCCTACTTTATGAAAATGAAACAGTCAGTTATGTTTCTGCCAGTCAGTGTCTGCCGAATTCACACCTTGCGATAAAGACTGCAAACTGGCTTTCGGAACAACTCAGTTTCCTGTCTCAAATTGAAGTTAAAGTTTGTTTCGTGATTTAGATGAATAGATGCCTGCTGTCACTCGGCCTAACAGTCAGCAGGGGGGGTTTGGCGGTGGTGTTCAGAGGGTCTCATTGTCACCGCGTTAGGGGAGGGGGCAAATGCCACCCCATCCTCCCCAGATCCTGCCACTCTCCTTGCCACTTATGCTTCAGGAGAAGAAGGGCGCACAAGCCAACATTGGGTTGAGAATAGTCCCTGGGGTTAGGCGTGAAGACCCCCTTGGTCAAATAACTCGCACGCACCAACTGTCCAAGTGGGCACAGGTGGAGAATGTCCTGGGTGACGAACATTTTTATTTATTCGTTCATGGGATGTGGGCGTCACTGGCCAGGCCAACGTTTATCGCCCATCCCTAATTGCCCTTGAGAAGGTGGTGGTGAGCTGCCTTCTTGAACCGCTGCAGTCCATGTGGGGTAGGTACACCCACAGTGCTGTTAGGAAGGGAGTTCCAGGATTTTGACCCAGCAACAGTGAAGGAACGGCGATACAGTTCCAAGTCAGGATGGTGTGTGACTTGGAGGGGAACTTGCAGGTGGTGGTGTTCCCATGCATCTGCTGCCCTTGTCCTTCTAGTTGGTAGAGGTCGCGGGTTTGGAAGGTGCTGTCTAAGGAGGCTTGATGAGTTGCTGCAGTGCATCTTGCAGATGGTACACACTGCTGCCACTGTGCGTCGGTGGTGGAGGGAGTGAATGTTTGTGGATGGGGTGTCAATCAAGCGGGCTGCTTTGTCCTGGATGGTGTCGAGCTTCTTGAGTGTTGTTGGAGCTGCACCCATCCAGGCAAGTGGAGAGTATTCCATCACACTCCTGACTTGTGCCTTGTAGATGGTGGACAGGCTTTGGGGAGTCAGGAGGTGAGTCAGTCACTGCAGGATTCCCAGCCTCTGACCTCCTCGTCGAGTCATAGAGAGATACAGCAGTAAAACAGGCCCTTCAGCCCACCGAGTCTGTGCCGACCATCAACCACCCAAGAATACTAATTGCACATTAATCCCATATTCCCTACCACATCCCCACCATTCTCCTACCACCTACCTATACTAGGGGCAATTTACAATGGCCAATTTACCTATCAACCTGCAAGTCTTTGACTGTAGGAGGAAACCGGAGCACCCGGCGGAAATCCACGCAGACACAGGGTGAAATTGCAAATTCCGCACAGGCAGTGTCCAGAGGCGAACCCGCGTGCTATGCCCGCTGGAGCTATGAGACTGCAGTGCTAACCACTGCGCCACTGTGCTGCCCTCAGTACCCTCTTTTAGCCACGGTATTTAGATGGCTACTCCAGTTCAGTTTCTGGTCAATGGTAACCCCCAGGATGTTGATAGTGGGGGATTCAGCGATGGTAATGCCATTGAATGTCAAGGGGAGATGGTTAGATTCTCTCTTGTTGGAGATGGTCATTGCCTGGCACTTGTGTGGCGCGAATGTTACTTGCCACTTATCAGCCCAAGCTGTGGCATCAGCCTCAGTTTAGTGGACAGTTCTCTCTCCTCTGAGTCAGAAAGTTGTGGGTTTGAGTACTGAGGGAGTGCTGCACTGTCAGAGGGTCAGTACTGAGGGAGTGCTGCACTGTCAGAGGGTCAGTACTGAGGGAGTGCTGCACTGTCAGAGAGTCAGTACTGAGGGAGTGCTGCACTGTCGCAGGGTCAGTACTGAGGGAGTGCTGCACTGTCGGAGGGTCAGTACTGAGGGAGTGCTGCACTGTCGGAGGGTCAGTACTGAGGGTGTGCTGCACTGTCAGAGGTGCCGTCTTTCAGATGAGACATTAAACCGAGGCACCCGTCTGCCCTCTCAGGTGGTTGTAAAAGATCCCACGGCCACTATTTGGAAGAAGAGCAGGGGGGGTGTTCTCCCCGGTGTCCTGGGGACAATATTTATCCCTCAACCAACATCACTGAAAAAAAACAGATGATCTGGGTCATTATCACATTGCTGTTTGTGGGATCTTGCTGTGCGCAAATTAGCCTCTGCATTTCCTGCTTTGGGACCTCCTCAGCTGGTGAAAGGCGCTAGAGAAATGTAACTCTGTCTTTATTTATTGCAGAATATCCTGTGGTGCCCCTTCGGAGTGAAAATCAAATTAAGCTTTAGGCCCCGAGTCACATCAGGAGATATTAGGGACCGGTGACCAAAACTCGATCAAAGAGGTCGGATTTTAAGGAACGTCTTAAAGGAGGAGAGGGAGAGGTGGAGAGGTTTAGGGAGGGAATTCCAGAGCTTAGGGCCCCAGGCAGCTGAAGGCACGGCCGCCAATGGTGGAGCGATGGGAATCGGGGGATGGGCAAGAGGGCGGAATTGGAGGAGGGCAGAGATCTCGGAGGGCTGTCGGGGCTGGAGCAGGTTACAGAGATAGGGAGGGTTGTTGGGGCTGGAGGAGGTTACAGAGATAGGGAGGGTTGTCGGGGCTGGAGGAGGTTACAGAGATAGGGAGGGTTGTCGGGGCTGGAGGAGGTTACAGAGATATGGAGGGTTGTTGGGGCTGGAGGAGGTTACAGAGATAGGGAGGGTTGTAGGGGCTGGAGGAGGTTACAGAGATATGGAGGGTTGTTGGGGCTGGAGGAGGTTACACAGATAGGGAGGGTTGTAGAGGCTGGAGGAAGTTACAGAGATAGGGAGGGTTGTTGGGGCTGGAGGAGGTTACAGAGATAGGGAGGGTTGTCGGGGCTGGAGGAGGTTACAGAGATATGGAGGGTTGTTGGGGCTGGAGGAGGTTACAGAGATAGGGAGGGTTGTAGGGGCTGGAGGAGGTTACAGAGATATGGAGGGTTGTTGGGGCTGGAGGAGGTTACACAGATAGGGAGGGTTGTAGAGGCTGGAGGAAGTTACAGACATAGGGAGGGTTGTTGGGGCTGGAGGAGGTTACACAGATAGGGAGGGTTGTAGAGGCTGAGGAGGTTACAGAGATAGGGAGGGTTGTAAGGGTTGGAGCAAGTTATGGAGATAGGGAGGGTTGTAGGGGCTAGAGGAGGTTACAGAGATAGGGAAGGTTGTCGGGTCTGGAGGAGGTTACAGAGATAGGGAAGGTTGTCGGGTCTGGAGGAGGTTACAGAGATAGGGAGGGTTGTAGGGGCTGGAGAAGGTTACACAGATAGGGAGGGTTGTAGAGGCTGGAGGAGGTTACAGAGATAGGGAGAGTTGTAGGGGCTGGAGAAGGTTACACAGATAGGGAGGGTTGTAGAGGCTGGAGGAAGTTACAGAGATAGGGAGGGTTGTAGGTGCTGAAGAGGTTACAGAGATAGGGAGGGTTGTAGGTGCTGAAGAGGTTACAGAGATAGGGAGGGTTGTAGGGGCTGGAGGAAGTTACAGAGATAGGGAGGGTTGTAGGTGCTGAAGAGGTTACAGAGATAGGGAGGGTTGTAGGTGCTGAAGAGGTTACAGAGATAGGGAGGGTTGTAGGTGCTGAGGAAGTTACAGAGATAGGGAGGGTTGTAGGTGCTGAAGAGGTTACAGAGATAGGGAGGGTTGTAGGTGCTGAAGAGGTTACAGAGATAGGGAGGGTTGTAGGTGCTGAGGAGGTTACAGAGATAGGGAGGGTTGTAGGTGCTGAGGACGTTACAGAGATAGGGAGGGTTGTAGGTGCTGAGGGGGTTAGAGAGATAGGGAGGGTTGTAGGTGCTGAGGAGGTTACAGAGATAGGGAGGGTTGTAGGGGTTGAGGACGTTACAGAGATAGGGAGGGGTGTAGGTGCTGAGGACGTTACAGAGATAGGGAGGGTTGTAGGTGCTGAGGGGGTTAGAGAGATAGGGAGGGTTGTAGGTGCTGAGGAGGTTACAGAGATAGGGAGGGTTGTAGGGGCTGGAGAAGGTTACACAGATAGGGAGGGTTGTAGAGGCTGGAGGAGGTTACAGAGATAGGGAGAGTTGTAGGGGCTGGAGAAGGTTACACAGATAGGGAGGGTTGTAGAGGCTGGAGGAAGTTACAGAGATAGGGAGGGTTGTAGGTGCTGAAGAGGTTACAGAGATAGGGAGGGTTGTAGGTGCTGAAGAGGTTACAGAGATAGGGAGGGTTGTAGGGGCTGGAGGAAGTTACAGAGATAGGGAGGGTTGTAGGTGCTGAAGAGGTTACAGAGATAGGGAGGGTTGTAGGTGCTGAAGAGGTTACAGAGATAGGGAGGGTTGTAGGTGCTGAGGAAGTTACAGAGATAGGGAGGGTTGTAGGTGCTGAAGAGGTTACAGAGATAGGGAGGGTTGTAGGTGCTGAAGAGGTTACAGAGATAGGGAGGGTTGTAGGTGCTGAGGAGGTTACAGAGATAGGGAGGGTTGTAGGTGCTGAGGACGTTACAGAGATAGGGAGGGTTGTAGGTGCTGAGGGGGTTAGAGAGATAGGGAGGGTTGTAGGTGCTGAGGAGGTTACAGAGATAGGGAGGGTTGTAGGTGCTGAGGAGGTTAAAGAGATAGGGAGGGTTGTAGGTGCTGAGGAGGTTACAGAGATAGGGAGGGTTGTAGGTGCTGAGGAGGTTACAGAGATAGGGAGGGTTGTAGGGGCTGGAGGAGGTTACAGAGATAGGGAGGGTTGTAGGTGCTGAGGAGGTTACAGAGATAGGGAGGGTTGTAGGTGCTGAGGAGGTTAAAGAGATAGGGAGGGTTGTAGGTGCTGAGGAGGTTACAGAGATAGGGAGGGTTGTAGGTGCTGAGGAGGTTACAGAGATAGGGAGGGTTGTAGGGGCTGGAGGAGGTTACAGAGATAGGGAGGGTTGTCGGTGCTGAGGAGGTTACAGAGATAGGGAGGGTTGTAGGTGCTGAGGAGGTTACAGAGATAGGGAGGGTTGTAGGTGCTGAGGAGGTTACAGAGATAGGGAGGGTTGTCGGGGCTGGAGGAGGTTACAGAGATAGGGAGGGTTGTCGGTGCTGAGGAGGTTACAGAGATAGGGAGGGTTGTAGGTGCTGAGGAGGTTACAGAGATAGGGAGGGTTGTAGGGGCTGGAGGAGGTTACAGAGATAGGGAGGGTTGTAGGTGCTGAGGAGGTTACAGAGATAGGGAGGGTTGTAGGTGCTGAGGAGGTTACAGAGATAGGGTGGGTTGTAGGTGCTGAGGAGGTTACAGAGATAGGGAGGGTTGTCGGTGCTGAGGAGGTTACAGAGATAGGGAGGGTTGTAGGTGCTGAGGAGGTTACAGAGATAGGGAGGGTTGTAGGTGCTGAGGAGGTTACAGAGATAGGGAGGGTTGTAGGTGCTGAGGAGGTTACAGAGATAGGGAGGGTTGTAGGTGCTGAGGAGGTTACAGAGATAGGGAGGGTTGTAGGTGCTGAGGAGGTTACAGAGATAGGGAGGGTTGTCGGGGCTGGAGGAGGTTACAGAGATAGGGAGGGTTGTAGGTGCTGAGGAGGTTACAGAGATAGGGAGGGTTGTAGGTGCTGAGGAGGTTACAGAGATAGGGAGGGTTGTAGGTGCTGAGGAGGTTACAGAGATAGGGAGGGTTGTAGGTGCTGAGGAGGTTACAGAGATAGGGAGGGTTGTCGGTGCTGAGGAGGTTACAGAGATAGGGAGGGTTGTAGGGGCTGGAGGAGGTTACAGAGATAGGGAGGGTTGTTGGTGCTGAGGAGGTTACAGAGATAGGGAGGGTTGTAGGGGCTGGAGGGGGTTACAGAGATAGGGAGGGTTGTAGGTGCTGAGGAGGTTACAGAGATAGGGAGGGTTGTAGGTGCTGAGGAGGTTACAGAGATAGGGAGGGTTGTAGGTGCTGAGGAGGTTACAGAGATAGGGAGGGTTGTAGGTGCTGAGGAGGTTACAGAGATAGGGAGGGTTGTAGGTGCTGAGGAGGTTACAGAGATAGGGAGGGTTGTAGGTGCTGAGGAGGTTCCAGAGATAGGGAGGGTTGTAGGTGCTGAGGAGGTTACAGAGATAGGGAACCTCATTGCCTTGAACTCACGCCTTGTTGCATAATCTCTGATTATAATCCATTCCTTGCCCATCAATCTGTGAATCTACTCCTGTTTCTCCCTCAATAACTCAATCAGAGTCACTTTTTACTTCATCGTATCTTCACATATTTTTGAGCTGAGTGGATTCTGCAATATTGAACAATTTGAGGGGGGAGTGAAAGAGGAAGGAGGTTTTGAAAATAACACTAACTTCCTTATCGATGTGAAAAAGGTGAAGCCAGAACAGCAGCTGCAGGACTTCAGACTTTCGTCGAGAAATTAAGGCTCACAAAAGTAGTCGAAGAATGAAATGCATGTTGGGTGAAATTTATACATCTGATATTTTGAACCAAGTGCAAAACTGATCAGACCGAAAGGATTGACACTGCTGATAAATTGCTGCTCAGAGTGAACTTCTCAAAAATATTAAACCATTGTTAACAATGATTACCAAACCCATCCCCCAGTCCTCTAACTCTCCCATTGAAGAACATCCCTCTAGTCCCCTAACTCTCCCATTGAAGAACATCCCTCTAGTCCCCTAACTCTCCCATCAAAGACCATCCCTCTAGTCCTCTAACTCTCCCATTGACCATCCCTCCAGTCTCCGAACTCTCCCATCGAAGAACAACCCTCCAGTCTCCTAACTCTCCCATCGAAGACCATCCCTCTAGTCCCCTAACTCTCCCATCGAAGACCATCCCTCCAGTCCTCTAACTCTCCATCAAAGACCATCCCTCTAGTCCCCTAACTCTCCCATCGAAGACCATCCCTCTAGTCCCCTAACTCTCCCATTGTTGACCGTCCCTCTAGTCCCCTAACTCTCCCATCGAAGACCATCCCTCCAGTCCCCTAACTCTCCCATCGAAGACCATCCCTCCAGTCCTCTAACTCTCCATCAAAGACCATCCCTCTAGTCCCCTAACTCTCCCATCGAAGACCATCCCTCTAGTCCCCTAACTCTCCCATTGTTGACCGTCCCTCTAATCCCCGAACTCTCCCATCGAAGACCATCCCTCTAATCCCCGAACTCTCCCATCGAAGACCATCCCTCCAGTCCCCTAACTCTCCTATCGAAGACCATCCCTCTAATCCCCGAACTCTCCCATCGAAGACCATCCCTCTAATCCCCGAACTCTCCCATCGAAGACCATCCCTCTAATCCCCGAACTCTCCCATCGAAGACCATCCCTCTAGTCCCTCATTTTCAGTGTTCAAGTCCCACTCCAGAGACTGGAGCACAAAAATCCAGGATGACAATCTCAGGGCCAGTACTGAGGAAGTGCTGCACTGTCGGAGGGTCAGTACTGAGGGAGTGACGCACTGTCAGAGGTGCCGTCTTTCAGATGAGACATTAAACTGAGGCCCCCGTCTGCCCTCTCAGGTGGGTGTAAAAGATCCCACGGACACTATTTGGAAGAAGAGCGGGGGGTGGGGGGAGGGGGAGTTCTCCCCGGTGTCCTGGGGACAATATTTATCCCTCAACCAACATCACTAAAAAAAAACAGATGATCTGGGTCATTCTCACATTGCTGTTTGTGGGATCTTGCTGTGCGCAAATCGGCTGCCGCAGTTCCTACATTACAACAGCGACCAGACCTCACGAAGAAAGTACTTCATTGGCCGTGAAGCACTTTGGGACGTACTGAGGAGGTGACAGGCGCTAGAGAAATGCACGTCCTTTCACTCTTTTTTTGTTGTTCTTTTTGTGCCTCTTCCGAGCACCTCTGACTCCACGCAAGAGAGGCTCGTGAAGGGTGGGCGGCGTTTTACGGGTGAGTTACAGGGCGACTGCGGTCCTGTAAATGCCTCGGCCAGCGTATCGATACAGGCTGCAGGTGGGCCTTGGGGTTTTCTCCATTGCTCTGACTGAGGACCAAATCGGAGGGAGGGTGTCGAGTGGAGGGTATTTTGCACCCTGCCTCCTCCTCCTCCCCGGCTGCAAAAAGGCTCGAAACTACTGCTCTTAGAGGTTCCTTTTTGAGTCTCTTCAATATAAGGAAACTCATCTCTGGCCTGTTCATTCGATTGTGGTTTTTCACACCTCTCCTCAGGGTACAAAACCTTCCTATAACAGTCAACCCATAGACCTATTTACCGTAGTCAGGTTTTTTTTTAAACAACACATTTGCACGTCTGCAAACTCTCCCCACAGAGAGAAAGAGAGAGAGAGAGAGAGAGAGGATCTCAGCTCTCTTACCTTCTTGGCTCTGTGACAGCCACGATGGGCCGAATGGCCTTCCTTCCAGACTGTAAGAATCTCTGCCGACATCATAGCTGAGGATGCATATCAGAGAATGATCCAGCACAGGAGGAGTCCATTCGTCCCATCACCCCTGTGCTGGCTCTTTGAAAGATCTATCCAATTAGTCCCCACTCTCCCCCCCTGCTCTTTCCCCCATCATCCTGCAAATTTTCCCCCTTCCAGTATTTCTCCAATTTCCCCTTTTGAAAGTTACTATTGAATCTGCTTCCACCGCCCTTTCAGGCAGCGCGTTCCAGATCACAACAACTCACTGCGTCAAAAAAATTCTCCTCCTCTCCCCCCTCTGGTTCTTTTACCCATTATCCTCAATCTGTGTCCCTCTGGTTACCGACCCTCCTGCCACTGGGAACAGTTTCTCCTCATTTACTCCATCAAAAACCCCCTCATGATTTTGAACGCCTCGATTAAATCTCCCCCTTAACCTTCTCTGCTCTAAGGAGAACAATCTCAGCTTCTCCCAGTCTCTCCACATTAACTGAAGTCCCTCATCCCTGGGACCATTCCAGTAAATCTCCCTCCGCACCCTCTCCAAGGACTCGACATCCTTCCTAAAGTGTGTGGCGACCGGAATTGGACTGGGATCTAACAGCTTTTAATCAACGTCTCAGGTCAGTCAGGTCAAAATGTTTTATCAATCAGCTCAAAAAATGTTCAAAGCTAAATGAATAAAAAGCAGCAACAATAAAAATGTATAATTCTCTAACATTTTGAACATAATAAGACATCCCAAGGTGCTTCACAGGGGCGACCATAAAACAAAATCTACCCCCAAGCCACATCAGGAGATATTAGGGACCGGCAACCAAAAGCTCGGTCAAAGAGGTCGGTTTTTTAAGGAGCGTCTTAAAGGAGGAGAGGGAGAGAGGCGGAGAGGTTTAGGGAGGGAATTCCAGAGCTTAGGGAGGGTTGTAGGGGCGGGAGGAGGTTACAGAGATAGGGAGGGTTGTAGGGGCTGGAGGAGGTTGCAGAGATAGGGGAGGGTTGTCAGGGCTAGAGGAGGTTACAGAGATAGGGAGGTTGTAGGGGCTGGAGGAGGTTGCAGAGATAGGGAGGGTTGTAAGGGCTGGAGGAGGTTACAGAGATAGGGAGGGTTGTAGGGGCTGGAGGAGGTTACAGAGATAGGGAGGGTTGTAGGGGCTGGAGGAGGTTACAGAGATAGGGAGGGTTGTAAGGGCTGGAGGAGGTGACAGAGATAGGGAGGGTTGTAAGGCCTGGAGGAGGTGACAGAGATAGGGAGGGTTGTAAGGGCTGGAGGAGGTGACAGAGATAGGGAGGGTTGTCGGGGCTGGAGGAGGTTACAGAGATAGGGAGAGTTGTCGGGGCTGGAGGAGGTGACAGAGATAGGGAGGGTTGTAGGGGCTGGAGGAAGTTACAGAGATAGGGAGAGTTGTAGGGGCTGGAGGAGGTGACAGAGATAGGGAGGGTTGTAAGGGCTGGAGGAGGTGACAGAGATAGGGAGGGTTGTAGGGGCTGGAGGAGGTGACAGAGATAGGGAGGGTTGTAAGGGCTGGAGGAGGTGACAGAGATAGGGAGGGTTGTCGGGGCTGGAGGAGGTTACAGAGATAGGGAGAGTTGTCGGAGCTGGAGGAGGTGACAGAGATAGGGAGGGTTGTAGGGGCTGGAGGAAGTTACAGAGATAGGGAGAGTTGTAGGGGCTGGAGGAGGTGACAGAGATAGGGAGGGTTGTAAGGGCTGGAGGAGGTGACAGAGATAGGGAGGGTTGTAGGGGCTGGAGGAGGTGACAGAGATAGGGAGGGTTGTAAGGGCTGGAGGAGGTGACAGAGATAGGGAGGGTTGTAAGGGCTGGAGGAGGTGACAGAGATAGGGAGCTGGGGAGGCCATGGAGGGATTTGAAAACAAGGATGATAATTTTAAAATAAAGACGTTCCTTGTCTGGGTGCCAGGGTAGGTTAGGGAGATCAGGGGGTGAAGGAGAACGGGACTGGGTGCGAGTTAAGATTTGGGGGCAGAAGAGTTTAGGAGGATCTCAACTCAATCAAATCAGTACTGAAATGCATCGTCTGTTGAATAATCTCGAGATGCTCCTGTTTAGGGATGAACCCGCATTGAGGGTGTTTACAATTCCCTGTCCAATCGTTACCTTGTTTTGAGACCATGTTTGAACAAGTTGTTTCTGTTTACTGCATGCCTGTGAGTCACTCATTCCTTTGTCCTGAATATTTCTAATAACTCAGCAGAATGATTTCTTGGAATCTGCATCAGACCCGTCACGTCATAAGAAATAGGAGTGGTTGAAGGCCATTCGGCCCCTCAAGCCTGCTACCCCATTCAGTAAGTTCATGGCTGATCCTCTACCTCAACTCCACCTTCCCGCCCTATCCCTCGATTTCCCTCGGTGTCCAAAAATCTCTCGATCTCAGTCTTGAATATACTCAGTGACTGTTCATCCACAGCTCTCTGGGGTAGAGAAGTCCAGAGATTCCCAACCCTCTGAGTGAAGACATCTCCCCCCATCTCAGTCCCAAATGGCCAACGCCTTATCCTGAGACTGGGACCTAGAACTGGAACCTTATCCTAGAAGCTTGGGGCAGGCAGTGGGAAACAGCCTCTCAGCATCCACCCTGGCCTGGCACCAACAACTGCGTACATTTCAATGAGATCACCACTCGTTGTTCTGAACTCCAGTGGGTGTAAGCTCATTCTACTCAATCTCTCCTCATAGAATAACCCTCTCATACTAGGAATCAGTCTCGTGAACCCTCGTTGCACCCACTCTATGGCAATTATATCCTTCCTTAGCTCTGGAGACCAAAACTGTACACAGTTCTCCACGTAAAGATTGATTTTCGAAAGCGGGATTCGAACTTGCACATCTTGGTGATGAACAAGACGCATTCTGACTCTGTCAGTGTACTCCCACTGTGCTCCAGTCACTTGCTGCCTTCAAAGGATAAATCTGGGCAGCTTGGGGACAATCTTGAGGGAATGTAAATGCTGTAAGTAACAGAGAAACTGGATTGCTGAGTGCTTTGGAGGCTCCGAACAGACAGAGAAGGCTTGCAGTGTGGAAAGAAGGCAACAAGAAATTTCTGCATCCAATGCTCTCAGTGAGAAACCAGAGGTCAGAGCTGCTGGAGAGAGTTTAAGAGGCAATTGGATAGGGTTCTGGATCGAGGGAAGGGCATGAGAGATAGAGAAAGAAGGTAGGGATTGAGGGATATCACAAGGGATATGGGGAGAAGGTGGTTAGATGGGGTTGAGGGATATGGGGAGAAGGTGGTTAGATGGGGTTGAGGGATATGGGGAGATGGTGGTTAGATGGGGTTGAGGGATATGGGGAGATGGTGGTTAGATGGGGTTGAGGGATATGGGGAGATGGTGGTTAGATGGGGTTGAGGGATATGGGGAGATGGTGGGTAGATGCAGATTAAGGGATGTGGGGAGAAGGAGAGTGGGTGGAGATTGAGTGATGTGGGGAGAAGGTGCGTGGGTGGGGATCGAGGGATGTGGGGAGAAGGTGGGTGAGTAGGATTAATCTATCAACTACAACATGTTTGTCCAAATAAACCTTAAGATATTGTACGGTTGATCATAAAGTGAGTGCCTGGCTATGTAAATTAGCCCATTCATCATAGAAATGAACTGGTTACTTTCTGAAATACAAAGACAATATCTCGCCCGATTCACCACCAAACAAATAAAAGATTTATCGTCACTCCTGAACACCCAAGGATGGGCTGTGAATTATGTGACAATACTAAAGTGCAACCCTTCAAAATTCACGAAACGAATTGCCGATGTAAATAAATATTAAACGGATGAGAGAAAGCGATTAATCAGAAAAGCAGTGATTGAGAAGTTGAAAAGCATTAAAGGATTGCTTTTCAGAAAGCTTGCACATTGCGTTAAAATATGTCATTTCTTTTCAATTGCAATACATTCCCTCAGATTGCAATTTCACTTTCTGAATTGGTCAGGGAAATTTGAAAAAAGGGATATTAAAATTCAGGGGAATTGTCGCTGAGCCGATTCTCGTGGTGTGAAGACCAGTTACACCGAGAGAAATGATTCGATTTTTAACAAATAATTCAAATCATGAAAATTCGCAGTTACAGTTAAGTACGAGGGTTACTACTTACCATGCCCCAGTCATACTCTGGTTCTCCCATCGATGTTTTGAATTGATATTTTCTCTCTGATACAAAATGCTGTCGTTTTTCTCGGTGACAGATATCTGAACAAGAGAGCAGGAAACTGCAGTTATTTGATAGCTTGTTTCAGAGGCAACAATGAATGAATTGGCTGCAAATAGAAAAGGAGTTGTGGTCGAGAAACTGATTTTGCCCTCAATTGATTTGACGCGACGCCCGATCAGTCTGCATCTGAGTGAAAGAGAGGCTTGCATTTCTATAGAACCTTCCACGTCCTCAGGAAGTGCTAGAGTGCTTCACGGTCAATGATGTCCTTCTGGAGCGTGTCCGCTGTTGTCATGTGGGAATCACAGCAACCAATTTGCGCACAGCAAGCTTCTGCGAACAGCAAGGAGATAAATCACAGGATAATTTGTTTTTTTTTTGTTGGTGAAGTTGGGTGTGAGGTGAATCTTGGCCCGGGAGGACTCCCCGCCCCGTTCTCATTTGAAAAAGGGCACCCCCAGCAGTGTAGCACTCCCTCGGCACTGCACCAGAGCAAGGCCCTCAATATTGCACTGGTTTACAGTACACGTTTCAAACTGAAATTCATTTGCATCGTCCCCAAGCATAAAATCGTCTGTGAACCAGCGGGAAGGAGCTGCAGTATATAGTGAGGAGATAACTGTTTCTTTTTCATTCTTTTTGTCCAGTTTTAAAACAATTAGTTTAGCGTGGAAACCCTGGTGCAGTTTTTACCGGTGCGGCTTAAAATAGGATTTTAATCAAAGTTCTCAGAACCCTGTCAGCAACGAAACCTGATTTAAACTCACTGAAAAAGGGCCACACGGGAATATTTTGTCGTTGCGTTGTTTGGCACAACACAGTTTCTTAGTAATCATGGGCAGGAGTGTTGGATAAAACCACCAACAATAGGAGGTGTGAATTCGACAAACTGTTTCATCTTGGTCTGCACATTCAAGAGAAGCACTCCTTGAGAAAGGGAAGCAGTTCCTATACTCACCATTGTAACCAAACAAGCAGAGCTTGAGAGCTTGAGAGACAGGATTCTTGTCATCAGGTTAATAAAGTAACACTCCTGAAGTTAGAATGTACTGGTACTCCCTCCCACCTCTTGCGAATACACTCCAATGTACACCTTCACTGGTCCCTTGATCAATTTTTTCCAACTTATTTTTGAGGGGCAGTGGGAGAGGTGGTTAGTACAGAAAAGTAACTCTTAAAAACATATGTACGAAACAACTTCGAAAGAGCTAAGGTATCTCCCCTAATGCCGCAAAAATATCAAGATGATAGCCAGATAATTATTCCATTGTTATTTCTCTCTATCAGTTTCCATGGGAACTCAACTCATTATCAGAATCGCAGAATCACAGAATTGTTACCTCGCAGAAGGAGGCCATTCGGCCCATCGTGTCCGCACCAGCTCTCCGAATGAGCATTTCACCCCAGTGCCACTCCCCACGCCTGCCCCCCGTAACCCTGCACATTCTTCCTTTTCATATAACTGTCTAATTCCCTTCTGAATGCTTCAGTTGAACCTGCCTCCACCACATTCTCAGGCGGTGCATTCCAGACCTTAACCACTCGCTGCGTGAAAAAGTTTTTCCTCATGTCACTTCTGCTTCTCTTACCAAATACTTTAAGTCTGTGCCCTCTCGTTCTCGATCCTTTCACGAGTGGGAACAGTTTCCCCGTATCTACTCTGTCCAGACCCCTCATGATTTTGAATACCTCGATCAAATCACCTCTCAGCCTTCTCTTCTCCAAGGAAAACAGTCCTAACTTCTCCAATCTATCTTCATAACTGAAATTCCTCATCCCTGGAACCATTCTCCTGAATCTTTTCCGTACTCTCTCCGATGCCCTCACATCTTTCCTCAAGTGCAGCGCCCAGAACTGGACACAATGCTCCAGCTGAGGCTGAACTAGTGTATTATACAAGTTCAACATAACTTCCTTCCTCTTGTACTCTATACCCCTATTAATAAAGCCCAGGATACTGTATGCTTTATTAACTGCTCTCTCAACCTGTCCTGCCACCTTCAATGACTTATGCACATATACATCCAGGTCCCTCTGCTCCTGCAACCCCTTTAGAATTGTACCCTTTATTCTATATTGTCTCTCCATGTTCTTCCTACCAAAATGAATCACTTAAATTTCTCTGCATTGAACTTCATCTGCCAGCTGTGTCATCTTTTTTAAAGTTCGAGCTATTTGCAAGATTTGTCAATGGGATCTTGGTACAATATACAGAAGCTATAAAAATGTAGTGTGTTTTAGTGCGAGACTATATTATTGAGAGCTCCATGCTCAACATGCTTAAGAAGGTCCTCCTGTATCCAATTTTACAGTATCTGTCTTTAGTGAACAATAAGTGTGTTTGAAACCCCACGAGGCATATTAATTTCATCAGATGGAACATTAATTTTTAAACTCTTACTGGACTGAAATATGGCTCTACCTGCATTTTGTGAAGGACAGTAGCTGGAAACATTTGCATTCTAAGAGACAGTTGACTGGAGAAGACAATGGAACTGCTCTCTGATTCAATGAACCCAAATGGATTTTGATCACCAGACACTGAATGTGTAAAAAGTCAGCATTCCATCTCCCCCCCCCCCACACTGAGGATAATCCACAAACCGTAGGAGCAGTTGTTCCAAATAAGGGGTTAGTCACATGACTAGCCAGCTGGCCAACTTGGAGTTTTGAATTGTGCTCACAGACCAGCTTGAGTCAGATTGCAGCTGAACGTGAAGAAAGAGCATCTCTCCCTGTCTCTCTCTCTCTCTCTCTCTCCCTCTCACGCAAAGAGATGGACCCATGGAAGAAACTAAGCCAAGACGGAAAACCATCGAAACAAGTTTGAAAGAGTGCACTGGGCCCCAACGAGACGGCAAGATTTGACTGCAATCAAAAGACTCCACATCGAACTCAAAAGACAGTAAATGAACTCCAGCTACTGCTTCAAACTTTTCCCCTTGATTCTTTCTCCTTTTCTGTCTCTACCTGCACGTGTTTTTATCGCGTATGCATGCTAGTGTGGTCACGTCACGTATTAATAGTTTTAACTGAATTAGAGTTTTAAGGTTAATAAACTTACACCTTTCTTGTTTAAATCGAAGAAAACCTGTCTGGTTGATTTATTTGCCATTACAATTTGAGAGCAGTGAGCAAGGATTCACTGAGGGGGAGCTAAAAACACGGTGTTTTAAAAATTAAACCCTGTTACAGTCAAACCAGGAAAAGGCAGAGAGGGAACCCCTAGACCCCTTTTTCACCTGGTCGTAACAATAGCCAGACCGTGATCTATCCCAAATAAAAACAAAGTGCTGGAAAATACTCAGCGGGTCTGGCAGCATCCGTGGAGAGAGAAGCAGAGTTAACGTTTCAGGTCTGTGGCCTTTCATCAGGTGCCCAACGACTGTGATCTACTCGAACTGGTTGTCCAGTCGGATTCTAAACTGCAAAATACCCTCTTCGGGTAACAAGCCATAATATTTAAGAGCGAGCTGCATTCTACTGAACATTACAAGGATATTGTACATGTATATGGAAACACCTAGGCCAGTCAGCTTCTGCGATGAGAACAAACAAGTTAAAATTTTAGGTGTGCACCCTCATCAGAGCTGGACGATATTGGCATGGATAGAGGATTGGTTAACTTCCAGGTAGCAGGAAGTAGGCATATATGGATCATTTTCAGGTTGGCAAGCTGTGACTAGTGGGTGCTGCAGTGATCAGTGCTGGGGCCTCAACTGTTTACAATTTATATTAATGACCTAGATGAAGGGACAGAATGCACGGTCGCTAAATTTGCGGATGACACAAAGAGAGTAAGTTGTGAAGAGGACATAAGGGCCGGAACCTTACACCCACAGGAGCGGGACTGGAGGCGGGGATGGGAGGGGGGGGTGGGGGAGGGGCATAAAATTCAGCAGGAGGCAGGGAGTGACATTCTCATCGCCTTCCCGGCCCAGGCCGATTAAGACCCTTAAGCGGCCTCCTCCATTGCTGCTCCTCACCCTGGCTGCAGTCCCGGCAGGGGCCACAGCTCCGGCTGATTGGCTGGCAGCTCTTGGAGGCGGGACTTCCTGCCTCAGAAGGGCGGAGGTCCTGCCCAAGGCCAATTAAGGGTCTGGGCCGCACAAAATCACAGCATGGTTTCCAGGCCCAGAGGAGGCGGGTCCGTCCTCGACCTTTTCTGCCAGTGGGCGGGGCCTCCCGCCCAACATAAAATTCTGGCTAAGGCTGTAAAGGGATATAAATAGTGTCATGAACATGTGCTATGCTGAGTTATGTTTTTTTTTATAATCCACCGGTTGAAAACCTGAATTAAACTTTAAAAGAAACAACAGACAAAACACTGATAAAAGTGAGTGTGTGTGTGTGTGTGTGTGTGTGTGAAAGTTGGAGCATGGTTTATTATTTTACTTAGATCGTGTTTTGGTTTTAAGTACAATAAACAAACCTCTTTCTTGTTTAAACGAAAGAAAACCTGTCCGACTGGCTGTGTTATGATCATAGCACCATAAAGGGTTAAACTCTCACTGAATTGGCAAACACAACCACTGTTTAAGAGAAATAGACCCTGTTACGGTCAAACAAGGAGAGGGACATGAGGGGAGCCTTTTGACCCCTCCTCACCTGATTGGAACAATAGGTTAAGTGAGTGGGCAAAAATATGGCAGATGGAGTTTAATGTGGGAAAATGTGAGCTTGTCCACTTTGGCAGGAAGAATAGAAATGTCTGGATATTATTAATATCTGGAAATCTATCGATCTCAGTCCTGAACGTACTCAATGACTGAGCCTCCACCGCCTTTTGGGGCAGAGAATTCCAAAGATTCATCAACCTCTGAGTGAAGAAATTCCTCCTCATCTCAGTCTTAAATGGCCTACCCCTTATTCTGAGACTGTCCCCTGGTAGGGAAGTTCTGTTACAGTTGTACAGGTTATCGGTGAGACCACATCTAGAGTATTGCATACAGCTTTGGTCTCCTTATGTAAGAAAGGATATAATTGTGTTGGAAACAGTTCAAACGTTTGTTGCCCATCCCTGATAGCCCTTGACAACTCAGCGGGCTTGCTAGGCCATTTCAGAGGGCAGTTAAGAGTCAACCATGTTGCTGTGGGTCTGGAGTCACATGTAGGCCAGACCAGGTAAGGACGGCAGATTTCCGTGCATAAAGGCCATTAGCGAACCAGATGGTTTTTTTTGTGACAATCGATAATAGATTCATGGCGCCATTACTGAGACTAGCTTTCAATTCCAGACTTTTATTTACTAATTAATTTGAATTTAAATTCCACTAGGATTTGCACCCGTGACCCCAGGGCCTCTGGATTACTAGTCCAGTGACATCACCACGACACTACCGTCTCCCCCAACGACAGCACGACGTCAGGATCCCCATTTGTCCCCAACATCGGGTTCCTGACCCAAGACGCAAATTTTTTTTTTAAACGTGGGAAAATGTCCCAACTGGTGCCTGTGCGTCCGAGACACTGAACCTTCTGGAAGCAGGGCAGTTGACAGAACTCCGCCCTTCGACCTGGGGAATGTGACTGGATTTATCAGCAGGCCCTGATCCAGACAAAATTCATTTTAAATCAGCCTCAAAGATCGCAGGAAAACACAAACACAAGTGGTTTTGGGCGTAACATGCACAATTAAAGTCCCTCAGTTTTCCCAACACTCTGACCAATACTGACAATCCCACGCCACAGTTTAAAAAATATTTATTTGAATTTAACCAGAGGAGGAGACCGATTCACATTAAGATATCACCTATGTCTGTATAGACGGGGCTGTTCCAACACTCCCCCTGATGGCCTCCCATCTTCCACCCTCTGTAAACCTCAACTCAACCAAGACTCTGCTGTCCCCGTGTCCTAACTCGCACCTTCCCTATCTCTGTAACCTCCTTCAGCCCCTACAACCCTCCCTATCTCTGCAACCTCCTCCACTCCCTACAACCCTCCCTATCTCTGTAACCTCCTCCAGCCCCTACAACCCTCCCTATCTCTGTAACCTCCTCCAGCCCCGACAACCCTCCCTATCTCTGTAACCTCCTCCACTCCCTACAACCCTCCCTATCTCTGTAACCTCCTCCAGCCCCGACAACCCTCCCTATCTCTGTAACCCCCTCCAGCCCCTACAACTCTCCGAGATCTCTGCCCTCCTCCGATTCCAGCCTCTTGCCCATCCCCCGATTCCCATCGCTCCACCATTGGCGGCCGTGCCTTCAGCTGTCTGGGGCCCTAAGCTCTGGAATTCCCTCCCTAAACCTCTCCGCCTCTCTCTCTCTCTCTCTCTCCTCCTTTAAGACGCTCGAGCTTTTGGTCGCCGGTCCCTAACATTTACCAAAGCAGCTGGATGTTAGATTGTGTCTGATAATCAGTACGGTGAAGAACCTCGGGATGTTTTAGAGTGTTACAGGCACTATGCAAATGCAGGTTGTTGCTGGTGCATCGATCGGGTAAGTTGACGGTCTTGAGAGTTCGAACTGGTCAGGGTCATGGCCCCGCGTGACCACAATGCAACACGATCAAGATCACTTCCAGGTCGTGAACTGACCTCCTGCCTATCATTAGAGCTCAGTTCGCTGGATGTCATTGATCCGAAATTGGAGCCCAACCTTTGGCTGGGAAGTTCAAAACTAACCAACGCCTGTTGGGGGCCATTTGGGAGGCTCCTGTGTCCAGTTGCCATCTTTCGTGTCAGATCCCAATGGCAGGTGTCAACAGGCTGTTTGGGCATGGAAGGCGTCGCGGTGAACGGGTTGGATCATCAGGGGGATACCTCCTGAGCAGGGTAGCGTGGCGGTCAAAGCCCACTGACCCGCAGGGCACTGAGGCTAATGACTGCCATTTCCCCCTGCACCCCCCCCACACCAATTGAGATAAAATAACTCAGTGCAGGTCAGTGGAAACTGGGACTTTAATCGTTGTATAGAATCACAGAATGGTTATTGCACAGGAGGAGGCCATTCAGACCATCAGGTCCATACCAGCTCTCTGCAAGTCCCTCCTCCCTATCCCCCTAGCCCCCGCACAACTTTACTCTTCACATCATTATCCAATTCCCTTTTGAAAGCCACCATTGAATGTGCCTCCACCACACTCTCAGGCAGCGCCTTCCACATCCCAAACACTCGCTGACCAAAAAACTTTCCCCCACTGTGCCCCCCACTCAAGCCGCCATTGCTTCTTTCACCAATCGCCTTAAATCGGTGTCCTCTGACTCTCCATCCTTCCGCCAACGAGAACAGTTTCTCCCGATCGACTCTGTGGTTTCGAACACCTCGACCAAATCTCCTCTCAACCTTCTCCTCTCGAAGGAGAACAGTCCCGGCTTCTCCAATCTATCCACGTAACTGAAGTCCCTCCTCCCTGGAACCGTTCTGGTGAATCTTTTCTGCACTCTCTCTAAAGCCTTCACATCCTTCCTAACGTGTGGAGCCCAGAATTGGACACAATTCTCCAGTTGAGGCTGAACCAGTGTTTTGTAAAGGTTCCCCATAACTTCCTTGCTTTGTGTGCTGTCCCTCTATTTATAAAGCTCAGGATACTGTATACTTTATTCACCACTTTCTCAACCTGTCCTGCCGCCTTCAATGATTTGTACACATATACACCCAGGTCCCTCTGCTCCTGCAACCCCTTTACAATTGTACCCTTTATTTTATATTGTCTCTCCTCATTCTTCCCAACCAAAATGAATCACACTTCTCTGCATTTAATTTCATCTGCCACTTGTCTGCCCATTCCACCAGTCTGACTGTGTCCTCTTGAAATCTATCACTATCCTCCTCACTGTTCACAATACTTCCAAGGTTTTGTGTCATCCACAAATTCTGAAACAGTGCCCTGCACTCCTGGGTCGATATCATTTCAAGGAAAGCAGCGGTCCAAACACAGACCCCTGGGAAACCCAGCGAAATACCTTCCTCCAGTGCCAAAAGCAGCCGTTCACCGCAACTGCCTGTTTCAACAATGCACTGGCCCGACCATTATGCACTCGGCATCTCTTGGAAGCAATGCTTGTGCTGGAGAAGCCACAATAAACCTCAGTTTTGCAGTCAGAGTCCTGCCTTGTGGCTGTTGTAGTTTTGTCTGCTTTCAGCTGATTTGATCACCAGCTTCCAATCTGTTATGTAAATCATTATGAGGCTGCCATTATCAATCTAAAGGAGTCAGTGTAAACCTCAGCCAGAACACTTCTGAAGAATATTTGAGTTATCGATGTAAGATAAGCTGTCTGAGGTCAAATGGATGTTTTACACTTCAAACACTGAACCAGGTGACAGACTGCAGGCTCTGCTTTCACTGAGATATCATCGAAGATTTGTGCAGAGCAGACAAAGGCCATTCAACCCATCGTCCCTGTGCTGGCTCTTTGAAAGATCGATCCAATTAGTCCCCACTCTACCCCCTCCCCTGATCTTTCCCCCATCTCCCTGCAAATATTCCCCCTTCCAGTATTTCTCCAATTCCCCCTTTTGAAAGTTACTATTGAATCTGCTTCCACCGCCCTTTCAGGCAGCGCGTTCCAGATCACAACAACTCACTGCGTCAAAAAAATTCTCCTCCTCTCCCCCCTCTGGTTCTATTACCCATTATCCTCAATCTGTGTCCCTCTGGTTACCGACCCTCCCGCCACTGGGAGCAATTTCTCCTCATTTACTCCATCAAAACCCCCTCATGATTTTGAACGCCTCGATTAAATCTCCCCCTTAACCTTCTCTGCTCTAAGGAGAACAACCCAGCTTCTCCCAGTCTCTCCACATTAACTGAAGTCCCTCATCCCTGGGACCATTCCAGTAAATCTCCCTCCGAACCCTCTCCAAGGACTCGACATCCTTCCAAAAGTGCTGGCGACCGGAATTGGACACAATTCTCCAGCTGGGGCCGAACCACAGTTTTATATAATTTAACATTACACCTGGCTTTTGTATTCCACATGTCTGGTTAGAAAGCCCAGTAACCATGTGCTTTATTAACCCCTTGACTGCCTCCTGACTCCCCAAAGCCTGTCCACCATCTACAAGACACAAATTAGGAGTGTGATGGAATACTCTCCACTTGCCTGGATGGGTGCAGCTCCAACAACACTCAAGAAGCTCGACACCATCCAGGACAAAGCAGCCCGCTTGATTGGCAAACCATCCACAAACATTCACTCCCTCCACCACCGCACAGTTGCAGCAGTGTATACCATCTACAAGATGCACTGCAGCAACTCACCAAGGCTCCTTAGACAACACCTTCCGAACCCGCGACCTCTACCAACTAGAAGGACAAGGGCAGCAGATACATGGGAACATCACCACCTGCAAGTTCCCCTCCAAGTCACACACCATCCTGACTTGGAACTATATCACCGTTCCTTCACTGTCGCTGGGTCAAAATCCTGGAACTCCCTTCCTAACAGCACTGTGGGTGTACCTACCCCACATGGACTGCAGCGGTCCAAGAAGGCAGCTCACCACCACCTTCTCAAGGGCAATTAGGGATGGGCGATAAATACTGAACTAGCCAGCGACGCCCACATCCCATGACAGAATACAAAACTATCCTGCCACTTTCAATGATTCGTGCCTAAACCCCGACTTTGAAAATTGCCGTTGAAGGGGAAAAATTTGCAGGACTATGGGGGAAAGAGCGGAGGTCGGGGAGGAGTGGGACGGATTGGATAGATCTTTAACAGAGCTGGCACAGGGAAGATGGGCCGAATGGACTCCTTCTGTGCTGTAAGAATCTATAACAGTCACATAGAATGTTGGAATTGAGAGAGAAAAGACAGTATTAGCAAATAAAGAAGCCAAAATTAGTAAGTATCAAAGAAGAACTGCAATTACCTGACCTTTAAGAGTCGAGCAGAAATGATTCACACCTGCTGCCAATACCTGGGAGAACATGATAAGACAGGAAATCTGAAAGCTGATAACTAGCAGAGCAATCTCACAGGTTTTTCTGCTGAGATGCATATCTTGCTGATTATGTTAACGATCAAACGTTTCATCGTCTCTCTGTGCAAGGGGAATACATGTAGGTTGCAGGCTGTCAGTTGTGGCCAAAAATGTGCATCGCACTGACACAGAGTTCAACTACGCCTACAGCACTCAAGGCTTCGTCAATTTGACCTCGCCAGCCTCGATTGCTGCATATCTGTGGGCTACTGCTTCCCGGTGGCCAGGGCTCAATTGTGTGCGAGCCCAGACAGCTGAAGGTTCGGGCGGCTATTCGACTGTGGGAGTCGCTGCTGTGGAGCACAATCCTGAGCACCGCAATCGCTGGATAGCAAGCAGGAGCAGGAACCCGGATTAACAATTTCCTGGACTTAGAGTGGGTTGTCCGCATTTACAGGGGGTCCCCGGGGAGTGTGTCCGTATTTACAGGGGGTCCCCGGGGAGTGTGTCCGTATTTACAGGGGGTCTCCGGGAGTGTGTCCGTATTTACAGGGGGTCCCCGGGGAGTGTGTCAGTATTTACAGGGGATCTCCGGGAGTGTGTCAGTATTTACAGGGGGTCCCCGGAAGTGTGTCCATATTTACAGGGGGTCCCCGGGGAGTGTGTCCGTATTTACAGGGGGTCCCCGGGGAGTGTGTCCGTATTTACAGGGGGTCTCCGGGAGTGTGTCCGTATTTACAGGGGGTCCCCGGGGAGTGTGTCAGTATTTACAGGGGATCTCCGGGAGTGTGTCAGTATTTACAGGGGGTCCCCGGAAGTGTGTCCATATTTACAGGGGGTCCCCGGGGAGTGTGTCAGTATTTACAGGGGGTCCCCGGGGAGTGTGTCAGTATTTACAGGGGGTCCCCAGGGAGTGTGTCAGTATTTACAGGGGGTCCCCGGGAGTGTGTCCGTATTTACAGGGGGTCTCCGGGGAGTGTGTCAGTATTTACAGGGGGTCCCCGGGGAGTGTGTCAGTATTTACAGGGGGTCCCCGGGGAGTGTGTCAGTATTTACAGGGGGTCCCCGGGAGTGTGTCAGTATTTACAGGGACTCCCAAAGACTCCCTGTAAATACTGACACACTCCCCGGAGACCCCTTGTAAATACGGACACACTCCCGGGGACTCCCTGTAAATACTGACACACTCCCGGGGACCCCCTGTAAATACGGACACACTCCCCGGGGACCCCCTGTAAATACTGACACACTCCCGGGGACACATTGTAAATACGGACACACTCCCGGGGACCCCCTGTAAATACTGACTCACTCCCGGGGACCCCCTTTAAATACTGACACACTCCCCGGGGACCCCCTGTAAATACTGACAGACTTCCCGGGGACCCCCTGTAAATACTGACACACTCCCCGGGGACCCCCTGTAAATACTGACACACTCCCGGGGACCCCCTGTAAATACTGACACACTCCCCGGAGACCCCCTGTAAATACGGACACACTCCCGGGGACTCCCTGTAAATACTGACACACTCCCGGGGACCCCCTGTAAATACGGACACACTCCCGGGGACTCCCTGTAAATACTGACACACTCCCCGGGGACCCCCTGTAAATACTGACACACTCCCGGGGACACATTGTAAATACGGACACACTCCCGGAGACCCCCTGTCAATACTGACACACTCCCCGGGGACCCCCTGTAAATACTGACACACTCCCGGGGACCCCCTGTAAATACTGACAGACTTCCCGGGGACCCCCTGTAAATACTGACACACTCCCGGGGACCCCCTGTAAATACTGACACACTCCCCGGAGACCCCCTGTAAATACGGACACACTCCCGGGGACTCCCTGTAAATACTGACACACTCCCCGGAGACCCCCTGTAAATACGGACACACTCCCGGGGACTCCCTGTAAATACTGACACACTTCCGGGGACCCCCTGTAAATACTGACACACTCCCGGGGACCCCCTGTAAATACTGACACACTCCCGGGTACCTCCTGCAAATACTGACACACTCCCGGGGACCCCTTGTAAATACTGACACACTCCCGGGGACCCCCTGTAAATACTGACACACTCCCGGGGACCCCCTGTAAATACTGACACACTCCCGGGGACCCCCTGTAAATACTGACACACTCCCGGGGACCCCCTGTAAAAACTGACAGACTTCCCGGGGACCACCTGTAAATACTGACACACTCCCGGGGACACATTGTAAATACTGACACACTCCCGGGGACACCCTGTAAATACTGACACACTCCCCGGGGACCCCCTGTAAATACTGACACACTCCCGGGGACCCCCTGTAAAAACTGACAGACTTCCCGGGGACCCCCTGTAAATACTGACTCACTCCCGGGGACCCCCTGTAAATACTGACTCACTCCCGGGGACCCCCTGTAAATACTGACACACGCCCGGGGATCCCCTGTAAATACTGACACACTCCCCGGGGACCCCCTGTAAATATTGACACACTCCCGGGGACCCCCTGTAAATACTGACAGACTTCCCGGGGACCCCCTGTAAATACTGACACACTCCCGGGGACCCCCTGTAAATACTGACACACTCCCGGGGACACCCTGTAAATACTGACACACTCCCGGAGACCCCCTGTAAATACGGACACACTCCCCGGGGACCCCCTGTAAATATTGACACACTCCCAGCGACCCACTGTAAATACTGACACACTCCCGGGGACCCCCTGTAAATACGGACACACTCCCTGGGGACCCCCTGTAAATACTGACACACTCCCGGGGACCCCCTGTAAATACGGACACACTCCCGGGGACTCCCTGTAAATACTGACACACTCCCGGGGACCCCCTGTAAATACGGACACACTCCCCGGGGACCCCCTGTAAATACTGACACACTCCCGGGGACACATTGTAAATACGGACACACTCCCGGGGACCCCCTGTAAATACTGACTCACTCCCGGGGACCCCCTGTCAATACTGACACACTCCCCGGGGACCCCCTGTAAATACTGACACACTCCCGGGGACCCCCTGTAAATACTGACACACTCCCGGGGACCCCCTGTAAATACTGACACACTCCCCGGAGACCCCCTGTAAATACGGACACACTCCCGGGGACTCCCTGTGAATACTGACACACTCCCGGGGACCCCCTGTAAATACGGACACACTCCCCGGGGACCCCATGTAAATACTGACACACTCCCGGGGACACCCTGTAAATACTGACACACTCCCGGGGACCCCCTGTAAATACTGACACACTCCCGGGGACACATTGTAAATACGGACACACTCCCGGGGACCCCCTGTAAATACTGACTCACTCCCGGGGACCCCCTGTCAATACTGACACACTCCCCGGGGACCCCCTGTAAATACTGACACACTCCCGGGGACCCCCTGTAAATACTGACAGACTTCCCGGGGACCCCCTGTAAATACTGACACACTCCCGGGGACCCCCTGTAAATACTGACAGACTTCCCGGGGACCCCCTGTAAATACTGACACACTCCCGGGGACCCCCTGTAAATACGGACACACTCCCCGGGGACCCCATGTAAATACTGACACACTCCCGGGGACACCCTGTAAATACTGACACACTCCCGGGGACACATTGTAAATACGGACACACTCCCGGGGACCCCCTGTAAATACTGACTCATTCCCGGGGACCCCCTGTCAATACTGACACACTCCCCGGGGACCCCCTGTAAATACTGACACACTCCCGGGGACACATTGTAAATACGGACACACTCCCGGGGACCCCCTGTAAATACTGACTCACTCCCGGGGACCCCCTGTAAATACGGACACACTCCCCGGGGACCCCATGTAAATACTGACACACTCCCGGGGACACCCTGTAAATACTGACACACTCCCGGGGACCCCCTGTAAATACTGACACACTCCCGGGGACACATTGTAAATACGGACACACTCCCGGGGACCCCCCTGTAAATACCGACACACTCCCCGGGGACCCCCTGTAAATACGGACACACTCCCGGGGACCCCCTGTAAATACTGACTCACTCCCGGGGACCCCCTGTAAATACGGACACACTCCCCGGGGACCCCATGTAAATACTGACACACTCCCGGGGACACCCTGTAAATACTGACACACTCCCGGGGACCCCCTGTAAATACTGACACACTCCCCGGAGACCCCCTGTAAATACGGACACACTCCCGGGGACTCCCTGTGAATACTGACACACTCCCGGGGACCCCCTGTAAATACGGACACACTCCCCGGGGACCCCATGTAAATACTGACACACTCCCGGGGACACCCTGTAAATACTGACACACTCCCGGGGACCCCCTGTAAATACTGACACACTCCCGGGGACACATTGTAAATACGGACACACTCCCGGGGACCCCCTGTAAATACTGACTCACTCCCGGGGACCCCCTGTCAATACTGACACACTCCCCGGGGACCCCCTGTAAATACTGACACACTCCCGGGGACCCCCTGTAAATACTGACAGACTTCCCGGGGACCCCCTGTAAATACTGACACACTCCCGGGGACCCCCTGTAAATACTGACAGACTTCCCGGGGACCCCCTGTAAATACTGACACACTCCCGGGGACCCCCTGTAAATACGGACACACTCCCCGGGGACCCCATGTAAATACTGACACACTCCCGGGGACACCCTGTAAATACTGACACACTCCCGGGGACCCCCTGTAAATACTGACACACTCCCGGGGACACATTGTAAATACGGACACACTCCCGGGGACCCCCTGTAAATACTGACTCATTCCCGGGGACCCCCTGTCAATACTGACACACTCCCCGGGGACCCCCTGTAAATACTGACACACTCCCGGGGACACATTGTAAATACGGACACACTCCCGGGGACCCCCTGTAAATACTGACTCACTCCCGGGGACCCCCTGTAAATACGGACACACTCCCCGGGGACCCCATGTAAATACTGACACACTCCCGGGGACACCCTGTAAATACTGACACACTCCCGGGGACCCCCTGTAAATACTGACACACTCCCGGGGACACATTGTAAATACGGACACACTCCCGGGGACCCCCCTGTAAATACCGACACACTCCCCGGGGACCCCCTGTAAATACGGACACACTCCCGGGGACCCCCTGTAAATACTGACTCACTCCCGGGGACCCCCTGTAAATACGGACACACTCCCCGGGGACCCCATGTAAATACTGACACACTCCCGGGGACACCCTGTAAATACTGACACACTCCCGGGGACCCCCTGTAAATACTGACACACTCCCGGAGACCCCCTGTAAATACTGACAGACTCCCGGAGACACACTGTAAATACTGACTCACTCCCGGGGACCCCCTGTCAATACTGACACACTCCCCGGGGACCCCCTGTAAATACTGACACACTCCCGGGGACCCCCTGTAAATACTGACAGACTTCCCGGGGACCCCCTGTAAATACTGACACACTCCCGGGGACCCCCTGTAAATACTGACACACTCCCGGAGACCCCCTGTAAATACTGACACACTCCCGGGGACTCCCTGTAAATACTGACACACTCCCGGAGACCCCCTGTAAATACGGACACACTCCCGGGGACTCCCTGTAAATACTGACACACTCCCGGGGACCCCCTGTAAATACTGACACACTCCCGGGGACCCCCTGTAAATACGGACACACTCCCGGGGACCCCCTGTAAATACTGACTCACTCCCGGGGACCCCCTGTAAATACTGACACACGCCCGGGGATCCCCTGTAAATACTGACACACTCCCCGGGTCCCCTGTAAATACTGACACACTCCCGGGGACCCCTGTAAATACTGACACACTCCCGGGGACCCCCTGTGAATACTGACACACTCCCGGGGACCCCTGTAAATACTGACACACTCCCGGGGACCCCCTGTAAATACTGACACACTCCCGGGGACCCCCTGGAAATACTGACACATTGCCCGGGGACCCCCTGTAATTACTGACACACTCCCGGAGACCCCCTGTAAATACTGACACACTCCCGGGGACCCCCTGGAAATACTGACACATTGCCCGGGGACCCCCTGTAATTACTGACACACTCCCGGAGACCCCCTGTAAATACTGACACACTCCCCCGGGGACTCACCGTCTCTTTTACAGTTTGCACATTGTTTGGGTAACAATCCAGACATTATTGCCATTGAGATCATGCCGATTCCTTTCGCTCCTAATTCCCAATATTCCTCCTGCGGGAATCTCCATGTTGTTTGTTCTGAAAGGGACAATGACGACCGGAGTATTTTCCACCCTTGTGAAATTCCTTTGCCCACAACTTGAGATCTCCTTTAGCCCAGCGTGAAGTATTTCCTCTGGGGTGGGACTATGATCCGGATAAAAACTTTCCAGAACTTTCTCTCCCTCCCTTCTCTTTCAAACTCGCAGGCCAGCTTCATGACGCTGAGTTACTCAAGGGAGAGACAATTCCATCGGATGTGAAAACCCAGGATAATCTCAGTTTCCTCCAGATTTTATAGAATAGATATCCTACTCATGTCAGTTTTATTTCCGTAGTTAAAGACCAGCTTTGATTAAAAGGGAAACATTACTCATTACTCAGCTGATGTAGTTTCAGTATTGGCTCTTTTTAAATTAATTTATCTTTCTGTGAGGCCTTCAGTCTTTCAATTTCTGCTTTATCCTAGATTTCCACCTCCGTAACATGGTCCAACTTCGCCTCTGTCTCAGCTCATCTGCTGTGGAAACACAACCCTCCCTATCTCTGTAGCCTCCTCCAGCCCCTACAACTCTCCCTAACTCTGTAACCTCCTCCAGCCCCTACAACCCTCCCTATCTCTGTCACCTCCTCCAGCCCCTTCAACCCTCCCTATCTCTGTCACCTCCTCCAGCCCCTTCAACCCTCCCTATCTCTGTCACCTCCTCCAGCCCCTTCAACCCTCCCTGTCTCTGTAACCTCCTCCAGCCCCTACAACCCTCCTTATCTCTGTCACCTCCTCCAGCCCCTTCAACCCTCCCTATCTCTGTAACCTCCTCCAGCCCCTACAACCCTCCCTATCTCTGTCACCTCCTCCAGCCCCTTCAACCCTCCCTATCTCTGTAACCTCCTGCAGCCCCTAAAACCCTCCCTATCTCTGTAACCTCCTCCAGCCCCTACAACCCTCCCTATCTCTGTAACCTCCTCCAGCCCCTACAACCCTCCCTATCTCTGTAACCTCCTCCAGCCCCTACAACCCTCCCTCTCTCTGTAACCTCCTCCAGCCCCTACAACCCTCCCTAGCTCTGTCACCTCCTC
>NC_090409.1:37525675-37565675 GCF_036365525.1 Heterodontus francisci | reverse complement strand
ACTCACACACACACACTCACACACACTCACATACTCACACACACACTCACACTCACACTCACATACTCACACACACACTCACACACACACACACACACACACACACTCATACTCACATATTCACACACACATTCACAACCTCACACTCACACAGACACTCACACACTCTCACACACACACTCACACACACTTACACACACACTCACACACACTCTCACACACTCTCACACACTCTCACACACACACTCACACACACTCTCACACACACACACTCACACACACTCTCACACACACTCTCACACACACTCACACACACACTCACACACACTCTCACACACACTCTCACACACACACTCTCACACACACTCACACACACACTCACACACACATTCACACACTCACACACACACTCACACACAGTTACACACACACTCACACACACTCTCACACACACACTCACACACACACTCACACACACACTCACACACACACACACTCTCACACACACACTCACACACACTCTCACACACACACTCACACACACACTCACACACACTCTCACACACACTCACACACACACTCACACACACTCACACACACTCTCACACACACTCTCACACACACACTCTCACACACACTCACACACACACACACATTCACACACTCACACACACACTCACACACAGTTACACACACACTCACACACACTCTCACACACACACTCACACACACACTCACACACACACACACTCTCACACACACACTCACACACACACTCACACACACTTACACACACACTCTCACACACACACTCTCACACACTCTCAAACACACACTCACACACACTCTCAAACACACATTAACACACTCTCACACACACACTCACACACACTCTCACACACACACTCACACACACACACTCACACACGCACTCACACACACACTCACACACACTCACTCACATACTTACACACACACTCACACACACACTCACACACACAGTCACATACTCACACACACTCTCACACACACTCACATACTCACATATTCACACACACATTCACAACCTCACACTCACACACACACTCACATACTCACACAGACACTCACATACTCACACACACACTCACACACTCTCACACACTCTCACACACTCTCACACACTCACATACCCACACACACACTCACATACTCACATACTCACATTCACACACACACTCACATACTCACACACTCACTCACACACACACACTCACACACTCTCACACACACTCACACACTCACATACACACTCACATACTCACACTCACACACACACTCACACACACACTCACATACTCACACACACACTCACACACACTCTCACACACACACTCACACACACTCATACTCACACACACACTCACACACACTCTCACACACACACTCACATACTCACACACACACTCACACTCACATACTCACACACACACTCACACACACTCTCACACACACTCACACACTCACATACACACTCACATACTCACACTCACACACACACTCACACACACACTCACATACTCACACACACACTCACACACACTCTCACACACACACTCACACACACTCACATACTCACACACACACTCACACACACTCTCACACACACACTCACATACTCACACACACTCACACACACACTCACACTCACATACTCACACACACACTCACACCCACACACACACTCACATACTCACACTCACACTCACATTCTCACACACACACACATACTCACACACACTCACATACTCACACTCACACACACACATACTCACACACACACTCACATACTCACATACACATATTCATATATAAGGAGAAAGAGGGTAACTAGAGAAAGGAGTGGCCCACTAAAGGACAAAGGAGGAATGTTATGCTTGGACTCAGAGAAAATGGGTGAGATTCTAAACGAGTACTTTGCATCGGTATTCACCGAGGAGAGGGACATGACGGATGTTGAGGTTAGGAACAGATGTTTGATTACTCTGGGTCAAGTCGGCATAAGGAGGGAGGAAGTGTTGGGTATTCTAAAGGGCATTAAGGTGGACAAGTCCCCAGGTCCGGATGGGATCTATCCCAGGTTACTGAGGGAAGTGAGAGAGGAAATAGCTGGGGCCTTAACAGATATCTTTGCAGCATCCTTAAACACGGGTGAGGTCCCGGAGGACTGGAGAATTGCTAATGTTGTCCCCTTGTTTAAGAAGGGTAGCAGGGATAATCCAGGTAATTATAGACCGGTGAGCCTGACGTCAGTGGTAGGGAAGCTGCTGGAGAAGATACTGAGGGATAGGATCTATTCCCATTTGGAAGAAAATGGGCTCATCAGTGATAGGCAACATGGTTTTGTGCAGGGAAGGTCATGTCTTACCAACTTAATAGAATTCTTTGAGGAAGTGACAAAGTTGATTGATGAGGGAAGGGCTGTCGATGTCATATACATGGACTTCAGTAAGGCGTTTGATAAGGTTCCCCATGGTAGGCTGATGGAGAAAGTGAAGGCGCATGGGGTCCAGGGTGTACTAGCTAGATGGATAAAGAACTAGCTGGGCAACAGGAGACAGAGAGTAGCAGTAGAAGGGAGTTTCTCAAAATGGAGACGTGTGACCAGTGGTGTTCCACAGGGATCCGTGCTGGGACCACTGTTGTTTGTGATATACATTAATGATTTGGAGGAAAGTATAGGTGGACTGATTAGCAAGTTTGCAGACGACACTAAGATTGGTGGAGTAGCAGATAGTGAAGGGGACTGTCAGAGAATACAGCAGAATATAGATAGATTGGAGAGTTGGGCAGAGAAATGGCAGATGGAGTTCAATCAGGGCAAATGCGAGGTGATGCATTTTGGAAGATCCAATTCAAGAGTGAACTATACAGTAAATGGAAAAGTCCTGGGGAAAATTGATGTACAGAGAGATTTGGGTGTTCAGGTCCACTGTTCCCTGAAGGTGGCAACGCAGGTCAATAGAGTGGTCAAGAAGGCATACGGCATTCTTTCCTTCATCGGACGGGGTATTGAGTACAAGAGTTGGCAGGTCATGTTACAGTTGTATAGGACTTTGGTTCGGCCACATTTGGAATACTGCGTGCAGTTCTGGTCGCCATATTACCAAAAGGATGTGGATGCTTTGGAGAGGGTGCAGAGGAGGTTCACCAGGATGTTGCCTGGTATGGAGGGCGCTAGCTATGAAGAGAGGTTGAGTAGATTAGGATTATTTTCATTAGAAAGACGGAGGTTGAGGGGGGACCTGATTGAGGTGTACAAAATCATGAGAGGTATAGACAGGGTGGATAGCAAGAGGCTTTTTCCCAGAGTGGGGGATTCAATTACTAGAGGACACGAGTTCAAAGTGAAAGGGGAAAAGTTTAGGGGGGATATGCGTGGAAAGTTCTTTACGCAGAGGGTGGTGGGCGCCTGGAACGTGTTGCCAGCGGAGGTGGTAGATGCGGGCACGATGGAGTCTTTTAAGATGTATCTAGACAGATACATGAATGGGCAGGAAGAAGAGAGATACAGAACCTTAGAAAATAGGCGACATGTTTAGAGAGAGGATCTGGATCGGCGCAGGCTTGGAGGGCCGAAGGGCCTGTTCCTGTGCTGTAATTATCTTTGTTCTTTGTTTTACACACTCACATACTCACACACACTCACATACTCACACACACACACATACTCACACACACACTCACATACTCACACACACATACTCACACACACTCACATACTCACACACACACACATACTCACACACAAACTCACATACTCACACTCACATACTCACACACACTCACATACTCACACACACACACATACTCACACACAAACTCACATACTCACACTCACATACTCACACACTCACACACACTCACATACTCACACACACACACATACTCACACACACTCACATACTCACAAACACACTCACATACTCACACTCACATACTCACACACACACTCACACACACACTGAAATCCTCACAAACACACTCACGCACACTCACACACACACTCACATACTCACATACTCACACACACACTCACATACTCACACACACTCACATACACTCACATACTCACACACACACTCACATACTCACACTCACACACACACTAACATACACACACACTTACACACACAGTCACACACACACTCACATACTCACAGTCACACACACACTCACATACTCACAGTCACACACACACTAACATACACACACACTTACACATACAGTCACACACACACTCACACACTCACATACTCACACACACACTCACACACTCACACACTCACATACTCACACACACACTCACATACACACACACACTCACACACACTCTCACACACACACTCACACTCACACACACTAACATACACAAACTCACATACTCACTCACACTCACACACACACACATTCACTTACACACACTCACACACACACACTCACACTCACACTCACACTCACACACATACACTCACACTCATACACATACACTCACACTCACTCTCACACACACTCACACCCTCACACACACACCCTCACACACACACACCCTCATTCATACTCACACACACATACACTTACACACACTCTCACACTCACACACACACACTCACACACTCTCACAATTATAAACTCACATACACTCACACACATACACTCACACTCACACACTCACACTCACACACACACTCTCACACACACACTCACACTCACACACACTAACATACACAAACTCACATACTCACTCACACTCACACACACACACATTCACACTCACACAAACTCACATACTCACACACACACACATACACTTACACACACTCACACACACACACTCACACTCACACACATACACTCACACTCACTCTCACACACACTCACACCCTCACACACACACCCTCACACACACACACCCTCATTCATACTCACACACACATACACTTACACACACTCTCACACTCACACACACACACACTCTCACAATTATAAACTCACATACACTCACACTCACACACATACACTCACACTCACACACTCACACTCACACACACACTCACACACACACACTCACACTCACACACACACTCACACACTCACACCCAGACCCTCACACACACACACTCACACACTCATTCACACTCACACTCACACTCACACACTCTCACTCACACTCACACACTCACACTCACACACTCACACCCTCACACACAGACCCGCACACACACACACACTCACACTCATTCACACTCACACTCACACATACACTCAGTCACACACTCACACTCTCTCACTCACACACTCACTCACACTCACACTCTCTCACTCACACACTCACTCACACTCACTCACACACACACTCACTCACACACACACTCACACACACTCACTCACACACACACTCACACACACTCACACACTCTCACTCACACACACACTCACACACTCTCACTCACACACACACAATCACTCACACAAACACATACACTCACCCACGAACCGCCTCCGTCTCGGAATCTCTTCCTGAACCACTCACTTGTTACCCAGTGACTATGGTGGGTGAGAGAAAGAGGGACCTGTCATGATACAGACCATATTTCCTAATGATGTCAAAACGCCACCACTATCCCTATCCACAGCCCCATTCCCTCCTTCCCTCCCGACTCTAGTGGTGTAGGGGTCTGTGAGCAAACTCATGCACCCTTTTCCCTGCGAGCCTGGCAATAGGGGATGAGCCATTCGTCTACAAGAGGCGTCACCCCGTGCTGTACCTGTCCTGGGAGTGTTTGAAATGGACAGTGTAGAGGAAGCTTTACTCTGTATCTAACCCCCGTGCTGTACCTGTCCTGGGAGTGTTTGATGTGGACAGTGTAGAGGGAGCTTTACTCTGTATCTAACTCCCGTGCTGTACCTGTCCTGGGAGTGTTTGATGTGGACAGTGTAGAGGGAGCTTTACTCTGTATCTAACCCCCGTGCTGTACCTGTCCTGGGAGTGTTTGATGGGGACAGTGTAGAGGGAGCTTTACTCTGTATCTAACCCCCGTGCGGTACCTGTCCTGGGAGTGTTTGATGTGGACAGTGTAGAGGGAGTTTTACTCTGTATCTAACCCTGTTTTTTTTTACTTATCTAAAAAGAATGCAGCATGTAGTATTGCTCTGGGTTGAACTATATCATTCAACAGAGAACTATAACCCCTCGTCACCCGACGCTCACGTTGAGTTTTAAACCTCAGTCTGAAGAGGGAGACGGTGGATGTGTGGACACTCTCTCCGTATCTCCTCTGTCTCCAGTCTCACTCAGTGTCCCAGCCTTTCACAACCAGTCTCTGCTCTGCTCAACTGAGAAAGATTAATCCTGCTGAACAGCTGACTCTCTCTTCGTCACCTTGAGACGGTGCAGAGCTATGTAAGGTCCTGATGTAAACAAGTTAAAGTCGAATGAAGAAACTTGCATCAAAACATAGGAACATCGGAACAGGAGGAGGCCATTCAGTCCCTCCAGCCTGTTCTGTCATTCTATGAGATCATGCCTGATCTGTGATCTATCTCCTTATTCCCCCCTTGCCCCATATCCCTTTATACCTTTGGTGAACAAAAATCTATCAATCCCTGATTTAAAATGAACAATTGATCCAGACATCGATTCCCGTCTGTGGAAGAGAATTTCCAAACTATCTCCCACCCTTTGTGCGTGGAAGTGTTTCCGAATTTCACTCCTGAAAAGGTCTGGCTCTAATTTTTAGACTCGGCCCCCGAGTCCGAGACTCCCAAACCAGTGGGAATAGTTTCTCTCTATCGACCCTCTCAGTTCCCCCTTCATATCCCAAAATCGTCAATCAAATCACCCCTTAAACTTTCTAAATTCCCGGGAATACAGCCCGAGTTTGTGGAATCTCTCCTCGTCATTTAACCCTTGGTGTCCAGGGCGGTGGAATTCTGTTGTGTCGTGCCACTGGTGCGGACGTTGTAGCAGGCCTGCAGGCCCTCGATGGTAGTGGCCAGACCTGGTAGGCCCCAGGTGGCTGCCCACGCTGGGAAGGTCTCTGGCGGGCCGTGCGTGTGCCAGGAACATCAGAAGGGTCACTTACGGGTTCAGCCACCAACCTGCTGTAGTCCAGAGGTTGAGAGCATTTGCTTTCAGGCACCAATGGTCGGCTGCGCAATGTCCCTGGTGGCTCTCGTTGTGCACTCGCCGAAGGTCGGGTGGCAGAGGTGAAATGGCGAGCCACGTCGACAGGGACCTCATCTCTGGGCAGCCCACGCTCTCGTTCTCTGCAGAGGCTGGGAAGATGGCAGGTGTGGAAGACTGCGCCAGGGTGAAGGCGTCGCGACTGCCGCCTGGATCGCGGGCATTCACCGACAAGATGGTTTGTGCACGGTGGCACACCGATCGCACTTTGATGGAAAGGTAACCCTTGTGGTTTCTGTACCTCGCTCCATTGGCATGGGGGGGGTGGGGGAGGGGCGGATACGGGCAGTCCACAGAGCTATGTGCGTGCAGTCAATGGTGCCCTGCACCACAGGGTGCCCCGCTACCCTGGTAAAGCCAAGTGCCCTGCCTGGAGAGCCTCTGTGAACTCCCAGGTACACGGATGGATGGCGCACTGGGAGACGTCGGAGATGTCACCCACTCCCGCCTGCGCAGATCCAGCCCCTTAAAATTTCAGTTCCGCTCTGACCTTTCCAGCCACTGGCAGTGCCCTTCTCACCCTGGTGCGAAGCTTTGAAGGGGTTGGCACAGTTATGTTTCGACCTCCTTGTTAAATTTCAGTCACCTCAGCCACTGCTCCTTGTTCAAGGAGGTGTCTTCCTGATCAATCTCTGGTGGGTATCTCCTCTGCAGAGTCCTCCTGGCCTTTGCTCTTCCCTACATTGGCAAACATGCCTGCGACATTTCGAAGGTGCAATGGCAGGTTTTGCAATTACAGATAACACAAGGAAAAAGGCCCTACTTCTCCACTATGGATGGGAAGAATTAGAAGATATCTTTGAGACACCTATGCCTGGGCAAAATGACTAGAGTGAAAAACGTGCTGATGACTGACTTCATACCCAAGAAAAGCTCCGTATACAAAAACATTGTCTTCTGAGGCACTGAGAAAGAAACAAACGAGACAATTGACCAATATTGCATAAGGTTGAGGCAACAAGCAACCAAATGTGACTTCGCTGATGTTGAACATGTCAAACGGGAAATCAAAACACAAATAATCGAAGGCTGTCTCTCTCGTCAATTACACTTAAATGCGCTCGGGAAAGTCAGAACGCTGTCAGAGCTGTTGGCGTTAGCAAGATCATGATTGTTTTCAGAGTCCAGAGCTACTGTAGTTGAGGCTGCTAACAGTAACTACCACACACCAGTTTCTACTCCTGTGAGTGCTATTCATCGCTTACGTGCCAGGAAACCACCTGCAAAGCAACAACAGCCATCTCACATACAGAGCTGCATCTTATCCAAGGAATTTCTCCACTGTGGCGGTGCTTTCCCCACACTGGACAGAGTGTCCTGCTACTGGTAAATGGTGTAAAACATTTTGAAAACACAACCACTTTGCTCATCAGCAAAATCAACTACCAAGACCAATACCAACAGAAGGGTGCCACGTATGTACACCACAACAAAAAGGTGAGAGGATGTAGCCAACGTAGAGGCAGATGACCCTGAACATACTTTTGTCCTCTCTCTTAGACACAGCAAACAGCCAAATGTGACAGTGACCATTGGCTGCTCGGGTGTAGAGGTTCTCATAGACACAGGAGCATCTGTCAATATCATGGGGGATAAAACACCGAACCGACTTCAGGAATGTCCCATTCTCTGCAAAGCAGGGAATAGGAAACATTTCCCTTACAACAGTGACAAACCTCTGAAACTCCTCAGAACGTTTGAAACGCCAATCTCATGCAAAGACACTAGAGCGACAGCTCAACTCTCTGCCGTATCTGGAGAATGTGAAATGCTTATCAGTTTCCACACAGCAACAGATCTGCACACAGGTTGCAGTCACATTCGCGACTCCTTCACATAACAAACACATTCTCGAACTGTCTGCTGATGTCTTCACCGGTATCGACAAACTGAAAGCTGTTACACGCCGGCTGCTCGTCGACCCTAATGTGACCCCAGTCGCACATCAATGGCGACGAATACCATTTCATGTCAGAAAACAGACAGAGAAGGAATTTCAACACCTACTTGACCTCGACATTATTGAGAAAATTGGGAATGAGCCAACCCCTTGGGTCTCACCCATACAAGTCACCAAGAAACCCAAAAGTGAGCACCAGATTAGAATTTGTGCTGATATGCGATCACCAAACCAAGCCATACAATGAGAAAGACACGACACTGACAATCGATGGCGTCATAGAGAAAGTGAATGGTGCTTTCCACTAAAAAGGAGCTCGAGACACGCCTATAACATACCAGATAATGTAACCTCACCTTGAACAAAGACAAACGCTCGTTCAATGAAAGTAAAATGGAATTCTTTGGTCACGTGTTCAGTGGTGAAGGAGGATCAGCAGATACACGGAGAGATGAAGCCATTACAAACACTGCAGATCCGACAAACGTAGGAAGTCCGGAGTCGGCTGGGACCCGTCACGTACTGAAGTCACTTCATTCCTGACCTCGTGACTCAATCTATTCCCAATGTGTGATCCAACAAAAGGGACCACTGATTGGGAATGGATTAAATCACACAAAAAGGTATTACGTGAGATCAAATGATACTCGTCAGCAAACTGCACAAATGCTATTTTGATTTGAGAAAACCACCCAGCTAGTCCTGGATGCAATTACTCAGTACAGAAAGACAAGACAGGTAACTGATCAATCATTGCCTCTCCAGCAACATCATTCTCAGAGAGAAGGAGTCTCAACCACATGGAATATCTTACACTTTCATCGCAATTTAACCGAGTATAGACCACGAATGACCTTGTTCAGCAATCCACATAACAAACCACCCACTCGAACAGAACACTCAATACTAAAACTACAAGAGTACGAGTTCCAGGTTGAGTATTGTTCAGGAAAGCTGAACACAGCAGTCTATTTCTCGTGACATCTGTTACTGACAGCCAGTCTTACTAGTCGTGAGGAAAAGGTTGCTGAACTGCATTAGCATAAATGCGGTGCCCAAAGTCGCTAAAACTGGCTGACATCAAAGCAGCAACAAAACAAGATGCTGCTTTTCAACTGTGTATGGAATCACTGAAAACTGGAAACTGGCACCTACAAACGGAATGCTACAAGGTCTTCACAATGTTCGAAATGATCTCACCGTTACAACCACATCTGATCTCATATTACACAACAATGGTATTGTCATTCCACACTCATTGAGGGAGTGTGTATCGATGTAGCACACAAAGGACGCTAGGCAATATTCAAGACCAAACAACTCCTGAGGGAAAAGGTATGGTTCCCAAGAATTGACCTTAAGCTAGAGCACAAAATCATGTCAAGCAACCACAATGTTAAACCCTCATAATCCTCTCAAGATGTCCGAACTACCTGCAGGATTGTGGATTGAATTTAGGATTACTTTCACAGATTTGCCCACAGGCAAAACCTACTTGTTGTCACTGACAACTACAGCAGATTCCCAATCGTGGAATTAGTTATTCGCAAACTACTAGGGTTCACTCATAGCAAGATCACATCCCATTGGTCAAAAGCTAATGGTGAGGTCGAGAGATTTATGTGAACCTTGAAAAAAAGTGACAGGCACAGCTACAGCTGAGAACAGGCTACGGAAGCAGGAGCTGCATCACTTTCTTCCTAATTACAGAGCGACACTTCACTCAACTACTGGGAAACCTCCAGCTCCACTCGTCTTTCCACATCCTATGTGCACATTGTCCTGAAGACTCCACCTGCCACGAATGAGGCATCTTAATTTTGTCATACGGAACAGTAATTTCAAACTGTTGCTGGACTGAAGAGATCAGCAGTGGCCGGAAACATTTGCACTCTAAGTTGCCTGGAGAAGACAATGGAACTGCTCCTTGATCCAATTAATCCGAATGGATTTTGATCACCAGACATTGAATGTAGAACAAGACAGCATTCCATTCCCCGCCCACCCCCACACCCCACCCACCCCCGCACCCCCACACTGCGGGCGTCTGCTATGATGAAAGTAATCCACAAAAATGCAGGAGAGTTTGTTAAAAAAAAAACGAGTCACATCACTAACCTGCTGGCCCAGGGTTTTTGAATTGTGTTCACAGGACAGTTTGAAGGCAGAGACTGCTTTGAAGACAGCAGAGAAGGAAGGTCTCTCTCCCTGGCCCTCTCTCTCTCACAAATTTCCAGATCTACTGAAGTCACTTAAACCTCAAGAGAGAAGACTCCTACATCGAAACAAGTTTGAAAACATGCACTGAGCCCCAACGAAATGGCAAGATTTAACTGCAATCAAAGACTCTACATCGAACTTAAAGGACAGTAAATGAACCCCAGAAATTGCTTCAAACTTTTCCCCTTTTATCCTTACTCCTTTTCTGTCTCTATCCGCGTGTGTGTTTATCGCGTATGCATGCTAGCGTGGTTGCGTAGCGTGTTCATAGTAGTTTTCACCGAATTAGAGTTTTAAGGTTAATAAACTTATACCTTTCTAGTTTAAATCTAAGAAAACCTGTCTGGTTGATTTCTTTGCCTTACAATTGGAGAGCTGTGAACAAGGATTCACTGAGGGGGGGGAGCTAAAAACGCGGTGTTTTAAAAATTAAACCTTGTTATGGTCAAACCAGGAAAAGGCTGAGAGGGAACCCCTCGACCCCTTTCTCACCTGGTTGGAACAACACATCTTCCTGAGCTACCCTGCGGAGCTAATGATCGACATGCGATCCAGAACAGAAGGATCGAATTAAAGTAAATGCGGAATAAAACATGAAATTAAGAGCTACCTCACTAAAGTCAGAACAATGCAATGGTCTTGTTAGAAAACAAACAGCCCTTTTTGACATCCAACTAGTTGTTTGTGACCTGCACAAAATGATCAATGATTACTGCTAAACACAAATTAGCACAAGAAACACATCCTTCAAAGAACTGAAAACGCATTTCGCAACATTGAATCCAATTCTGACATTGACACCTCAGATGAAGAATGTGAGTCATAGAGTCATAGAGTTATACAGCACAGAAACAGGCCCTTCGGCCCATCGTGTCAAATGAGACCTCACCTGATGTCAGGCAATATCCTACTCGTGAGAGAAAACGCCCACTGTGTTGCAAAGCGCACAATTTATGTTTAAGTTTATTATTTACATTTTTGGAATCAAACCACTGAATCATGCTGTGTCCTCTCATTTACTAAGCAGGGGAGGAATGCATGAATTGATTCATGACTTTAAGCCCTTCTAAGGACTAAACCAAATCAGGAGTACATCCCCATGAATCTCCTTTAATTAAGTTCAAACCAGACAAACTCTTATAGACACTTATTTGGGTCCAAAGAATTGAACTAGTTTTCCCTCAAAGAAAGAAAACTAACAGAGAATATTACCATCTTTCGGATAGCCTATTTTAAAAATAATGATGGCTAAGTCATAAATATCCCAGATATTATAAGGGCCTGGGAAACTCTCTTCAATACGTGTCTCTCCACTTAAAGAGACATAGAGAGGGGTTTCTTGCAGTTGTATACAGAATGCTACATGAGACGATTTATTAACTTTTATCAATTTATTAAAAATTTTAACATGCAATACACATTTAAGTGCATAAGTATACTACAATATCAAAGATTACTAAGAGATTTAAAATATAATCTTCTTTCTAAAATAGAATCCAAAAGTTCAACCCTGAAAAAGATTTGTAATTAAATCTATGGAGTAACTGCTTTTGCCTTTTTGGGATAAATTGGGTTTACGTGGCATCTGTTTTTTGTCGGTAACATTCCATTTTGTGATCGATCATCTGTGATGGCTCTTTGATGGTACCTTGTACCATCTCCTTAACTCAGTCTGTCTATATCATTAACTAATCAACTAATTCGGATTATAGTTATCAGTACAGACCAGGTACAGCCTGTCTCATTTCTGATACACATTCCATTGTAACGGGGATGTTCATGGATTTTTAACACTGCCCTAAAAGGGAATTTCAGTGAGTCTTGAAAGCAGACAATTTATTCAATCTTCAATTCTAAAAGATATAATGTATTAATTATCTCTAAATTCTACCTGACTAAGCCTATTATGCCCACATTTAATAAGGGTTTTAACAATAAGGGGTCACCCATTTAAGACAGAGATGAGGAGAAATTGTTTTTCTCAGAGGATTGTGCGTCTTCGGAATTCTCTTCCTCACAAGTCAGAGGAAGCACGATAGGCAGAGGGAGATAGATTCTTAATAAGCAAGGGAGTGTGAGGTTATCAGGGGTAGGCGAGGAAGTGGAGTAATCAGTTCAGTCATGAACTTATTGAATGGTGGGGCAGGCTCGAGGGGCCGAGTGGCCTACCCCTGCTCCTAATTCGTATGTTCGCCTGTTCACTTGAGGCTACTACAGACACAGACGCACACACACTTGCCAGTAGAGGGACTGGAAAGTGAAAGTAAAAAGAATAAAGAAGAATCCGCTGTGCTCAACAGCAGGCAGTTTTGAAAGTCGGCTATGGATTAGTTCAGTCCAGAGAATATCACACTCTGGAGAAAACGGCAGAGTGGGTGCCCACGTTTGGATCGGTATGTGGCGTCCTCCATGATATTCATCATAAGCACCAGATACGATGCCAGCACCTCGGAACTTACTTCAGGAGTAGGAGGGGCAGGTAGTGGGGAATCACCCTGGAGCCCATCCTCCAGACAGGCTGTCCAAGAACAGCTGTCCCGACATGAGTATCAACTAAACAAAACCCACTCTCAGTGTCAGTACTGAGGGAGTGCTGCACTGTCAGAGGGTCATTACTGAGGGAGCGCTGCGCTGTCGGAGGGTCAGTACTGAGGGAGTGCTGCACTGTCAGAGGGCCAGTACTGAGGGAGCGCTGCACTGTCGGAGGGTCAGTACTGAGGGAGTGCTGCACTGTTGGAGGGTCATTACTGAGGGAGCGCTGCGCTGTCGGAGGGTCAGTACTGAGGGACTGCTGCACTGTCGGAGGGTCATTACTGAGGGAGTGCTGCGCTGTCGGAGGGTCAGTACTGAGGGAGTGCTGCACTGTCGGAGGGTCAGTACTGAGGGAGTGCTGCACTGTCGGAGGGTCAGTACTGAGGGAGTGCTGCGCTGTCGGAGGGTCAGTACTGAGGGAGTGCTGCACTGTCGGAGGGTCAGTACTGAGGGAGTGCTGCACTGTCGGAGGGTCAGTACTGAGGGAGTGCCGCACTGTCGGAGGGTCAGTACTGAGGGAGTGCTGCACTGTCAGAGGGTCAGTACTGAGGGAGTGCTGCACTGTTGGAGGGTCATTACTGAGGGAGCGCTGCGCTGTCGGAGGGTCAGTACTGAGGGAGTGCTGCACTGTCGGAGGGTCATTACTGAGGGAGTGCTGCGCTGTCGGAGGGTCAGTACTGAGGGAGTGCTGCACTGTCGGAGGGTCAGTACTGAGGGAGTGCTGCACTGTCGGAGGGTCAGTACTGAGGGAGTGCTGCACTGTCGGAGGGTCAGTACTGAGGGAGTGCTGCACTGTTGGAGGGTCATTACTGAGGGAGCGCTGCGCTGTCGGAGGGTCAGTACTGAGGGAGTGCTGCACTGTCAGAGGGCCAGTACTGAGGGAGCGCTGCACTGTCGGAGGGTCAGTACTGAGGGAGTGCTGCACTGTTGGAGGGTCATTACTGAGGGAGCGCTGCGCTGTCGGAGGGTCAGTACTGAGGGACTGCTGCACTGTCGGAGGGTCATTACTGAGGGAGTGCTGCGCTGTCGGAGGGTCAGTACTGAGGGAGTGCTGCACTGTCGGAGGGTCAGTACTGAGGGAGTGCTGCACTGTCGGAGGGTCAGTACTGAGGGAGTGCTGCGCTGTCGGAGGGTCAGTACTGAGGGAGTGCTGCACTGTCGGAGGGTCAGTACTGAGGGAGTGCTGCACTGTCGGAGGGTCAGTACTGAGGGAGTGCCGCACTGTCGGAGGGTCAGTACTGAGGGAGTGCTGCACTGT
The DNA here is from genome assembly GCF_036365525.1 of Heterodontus francisci. Taxonomy (NCBI): domain Eukaryota; kingdom Metazoa; phylum Chordata; class Chondrichthyes; order Heterodontiformes; family Heterodontidae; genus Heterodontus; species Heterodontus francisci. Next base: position 37,550,540 of record NC_090409.1, on the reverse strand, counting down.
CAGAGGGTCAGTACTGAGGGAGTGCTGCACTGTTGGAGGGTCATTACTGAGGGAGTGCCGCACTGTCGGAGGGTCAGTACTGAGGGAGTGCTGCACTGTCAGAGGGTCAGTACTGAGGGAGTGCTGCACTGTTGGAGGGTCATTACTGAGGGAGCGCTGCGCTGTCGGAGGGTCAGTACTGAGGGAGTGCTGCACTGTCGGAGGGTCATTACTGAGGGAGTGCTGCGCTGTCGGAGGGTCAGTACTGAGGGAGTGCTGCACTGTCGGAGGGTCAGTACTGAGGGAGTGCTGCTCTGTCGGAGGGTCAGTACTGAGGGAGTGCTGCACTGTCGGAGGGTCAGTACTGAGGGAGTGCCGCACTGTCGGAGGGTCAGTACTGAGGGAGTGCTGCACTGTCAGAGGGTCAGTACTGAGGGAGTGCTGCACTGTCAGAGGGTCATTACTGAGGGAGTGCTGCACTGTCGGAGGGTCAGTACTGAGGGAGTGCCGCACTGTCGGAGGGTCAGTACTGAGGGAGTGCTGCACTGTCAGGGGATCAGTACTGAGGGAGTGCCGCACTGTCAGAAGGTCAGTACTGAGGAATGCCGCACTGTCAGAGGGTCAGTACTGAGGGAGTGCTGCACTGTCGGAGGGTCAGTACTGAGGGAGTGCTGCACTGTCGGAGGGTCAGTACTGAGGGAGTGCCGCACTGTCGGAGGGTCAGGACTGAGGGAGTGCCGCACTGTCGGAGGGTCAGTACTGAGGGAGTGCTGCACTGTCGGAGGGTCAGTACTGAGGGAGTGCTGCACTGTCGGAGGGTCAGTATTGAGGGAGTGCTGCACTGTCAGAGGGTCAGTACTGAGGGAGTGCTGCACTGTCAGAGTGTCAGTACTGAGGGAATGCTGCACTGTCAGACAGTCAGTACTGAGGGAGTGCCGCACTGTGAGGGGATCAGTACTGAGGGAGTGCTGCACTGTCAGAGGGTCAGTACTGAGGGAGTGCTGCACTGTTGGAGGGTCATTACTGAGGGAGTGCCGCACTGTCAGAGGGTCAGTACTGAGGGAGTGCTGCACTGTCAGAGGGTCAGTACTGAGGGAGTGCTGCACTGTTGGAGGGTCATTACTGAGGGAGTGCTGCACTGTTGGAGGGTCATTACTGAGGGAGTGCTGCACTGTTGGAGGATCAGTACTGAGGGAGTGCTGCACTGTCGGAGGGTCAGTACTGAGGGAGTGCTGCACTGTCGGAGGGACAGTACAGAGGGAGTGCTGCGCGGTCGGAGGGTCAGTACTGAGGGAGTGCCGCACTGTCGGAGGGTCAGTACTGAGGGAGTGCTGCACTGTCAGAGGGTCAGTACTGAGGGAGTGCTGCACTGTCAGACAGTCAGTACTGAGGGAGTGCCGCACTGTCAGGGGATCAGTACTGAGGGAGTGCTGCCCTGTCAGGGGATCAGTACTGAGGGGGTGCCGCACTGTCAGAAGGTCAGTACTGAGGAATGCCGCACTGTCAGAGGGTCAGTACTGAGGGAGTGCTGCACTGTCGGAGGGTCAGTACTGAGGGAGTGCTGCACTGTCGGAGGGTCAGTACAGAGGGAGTGCTGCGCTGTCGGAGGGTCAGTACTGAGGGAGTGCCGCACTGTCGGAGGGTCAGTACTGAGGGAGTGCTGCACTGTCGGAGGGTCAGTACTGAGGGAGTGCTGCGCTGTCGGAGGGTCAGTACTGAGGGAGTCCCGCACTGTCAGAGTATCAGTACTGAGGGAGTGCTGCACTGTCAGACAGTCAGTACTGAGGGAGTGCTGCACTGTCAGGGGATCAGTACTGAGGGAGTGACGCACTGTCAGAAGGTCAGTACTGAGGAATGCCGCACTGTCAGGGGATCAGTACTGAGGGAGTGCTGCACTGTCAGGGGATCAGTACTGAGGGAGTGCTGCACTGTCGGAGGGTCAGTCCTGCGGGAGTGCTTCACTGTCAGAGGGTCAGTACTGAGGGAGTGCTGCACTGTCGGAGGGTCAGTACTGAGGGAGTGCTGTATTGTCGGAGGGTCAGTACTGAGGGAGTGCTGCACTGTTGGAGGGTCAGTACTGAGGGAGTGCCGCACTGTCAGAGTATCAGTACTGAGGGAGTGCTGCACTGTCAGACAGTCAGTACTGAGGGAGTGCCGCACTGTCAGGGGATCAGTACTGAGGGAGTGCTGCACTGTCACAGGGTCAGTACTGAGGGAGTGCTGCACTGTCAGGGGATCAGTACTGAGGGAGTGCTGCACTGTCACAGGGTAAGTACTGAGGGAGTGCTGCCCTGTCAGAGGGTCAGTACTGAGGAATGCTGCACTGTCAGGGGATCAGTACTGAGGGAGTGCTGCACTGTCAGGGGATCAGTACTGAGGGAGTGCTGCACTGTCGGAGGGTCAGTACTGCGGGAGTGCTGCACTGTCACAGGGTCAGTACTGAGGGAGTGCTGCACTGTCGGAGGGTCAGTACTGAGGGAGTGCTGCACTGTTGGAGGGTCAGTACTGAGGGAGTGCTGCACTGTCGGAGTGTCAGTACTGAGGGAGTGCTGCACTGTCGGAGTGTCAGTACTGAGGGAGTGCTGCGCTGTCGGAGGGTCAGTACTGAGGGAGTGCTGCACTGTCGGAGGGTCAGTACTGAGGGAGTGCTGCACTGTCGGAGGGTCAGTACTGAGGGAGTGCTGCACTGTCAGAGGTGCCGTCTTTCAGATGAGACATTAAACCGAGGCCCCCGTCTGCCCTATCAGGTGGGTGTAAAAGATCCCACGGCCACTGTTTGGAAGAAGAGCAGGGGGCGGGGGGTGGGTGGGGGGGAGTTCTCCCCGGTGTCCTGGGGACAATATTTATCCCTGAACCAATATCACTAAGGAGAAGAGAGGTTCTGCTCGGATTCTGTAATAATTAGATTGATGTTGGGGAACTGCTTCAGAAACTGAATCTGCTGGAGGAAATCACACCATTGTTTTATCTGAGAATCGTACAGCACAGAAGGAGCCCATGTATTTCTCCATTTCTCCTTTTTGGCAGTTACTGTTGACTCTGTTTTCAGACAGTGCGTTCCAGATCACAGCAATAATTCATACTGGAGGTTTGTGTTGTCAAATAATTGGTTTGATATTGGATTGAGATGGTCGGAACCTCTCGTCATACACCTTTTACCGCGACAGCTAGTTGATCTGAAATAGTGCCTCAAAGTTTCCTTCGTCCTTTATTTTAAGAAAAACCAAAACAGGAAGCAGCCTGCAGCGTCCTCGGCCCCAGTCACTGCCAACCCTCCGCTCTCTCCCTCTGCTGTGGTTTCGAGCTGTTTCCAAGTTCGCCACACAAACAAACACGTGTTGTAACAACTGGCATCGCACGGCCTGTGTTGGTTACAACTATTATCTCAGCCGGACAGTTTAACAAGCATGCCGTTCAGCCCAGCCTCTCCGTGCTAGCCTTCCAGCTCCTCGTGGGCCTCGCCTCAGCCCGGCTTTCATCGTCCGTGTATTTTTTCGCAAGTGCACTTTCACAATCAGCAATTGTTTGCAGCCGGACGGACGGTCACCAATGTCATCTCGGTGTTTCGTTTGGTGCCTTCAGTTTCTGCAGAAAGAGATTGAAGACTTGCATTTCACTAACGCCGATCACCTCCTCAGCACGTCCCAAAGCGCTTTACAGCCAATGAAGTTCTTTTTTTGAAGTGTGCTCACTGTTGTAAAGCAGGAAACGCAGCAGCCAATTTGCGCACAGCAAGATCCCACAAACAGCAATGTGATAATGGCCCAGATCATCTGTTTTTTTTTTAGTGATGTTGGTTGAGGGATAAATATTGTCCCCAGGACACCGGGGAGAACTCCCCCCACCCCCCCCCCCCGCTCTTCTTCCAAATAGTGGCCGTGGGATCTTTTACACCCACCTGAGAGGGCAGACGGGGGCCTCGGTTTAATGTCTCATCTGAAAGACGGCACCTCCTACAGTGCAGCACTCCCTCGGTACTGACCCTCCGACAGTGCAGCGTTCCCTCAGTCCTGTCCCGCAATACTGACCCTCAGTACTAGGAGAGTCAGCCTGCATTATGGGGCTCAAATCTCTGGAGTGGACACTCAAAGCCACGACTCTCAGAGTCAGAGGTGAAAGCGACACCCACAGAGTGGTGGAATTGTCATTGATAAGAGGCGCTGCTGGGGGGATAAATGCTGCTGTTTCTACCTTGAGAGCAGTGATCAATACACACATTCTGAGCTAATGTTCACAATGTCAATTGGAATGAGTCCAGACCAAACGAAACCAACTTTACTTTCTTATATGTCATTATACACCCACAGAAAAATTCTGAAATGTGTTTGCTTCAGTTACACTCTGTCAAATCCCACTTAGTTTAGTGATAAACTCATCAAACTGATCTGTTCGATCATGAGGGTGTGAGTGAGTGTGAGTGCATCTGTGTGAGTGTGAGTGTGAGTGAATGTATGTGTGTGAGAGTGAGTGTATTGTGTGTGTGTGACAGTGAGTGTGTGAGTGTGTGAGAGTGAGTGTAGTGTGTGTGAGGGTGAGTGTGTGTGTGTGTGACAGTGAGTGTATTGTGTGTGAGAGTGAGTGTGTGTGTGTGAGAGTGAGTGTGTGTGTGTGTGAGAGAGAGTGAGTGTGTGTGTGAGTGAGTGTATTGTGTGAGAGAGTGAGTGTCTGAGTGTGTGAGAGTGAGTGTGTGTGTGTGAGAGTGAGTGAGTGTGTGTGTAACAGTGAGTGTATTGTGTGTGAGAGTGAGTGTTTGTGTGAGAGTGAGTGTATTGTGTGAGAGAGTGAGTGTCTGAGTGTGTGAGAGTGAGTGTGTGTGTGTGAGAGTGAGTGAGTGTGTGTGTAACAGTGAGTGTATTGTGTGTGAGAGTGAGTGTTTGTGTGAGAGTGAGTGTATTGTGTGAGAGAGTGAGTGTCTGTGTGTGAGAGTGAGTGTGTGTGTGTGAGAGTGAGTGAGTGTGTGTGTAACAGTGAGTGTATTGTGTGTGAGAGTGAGTGTTTGTGTGAGAGTGAGTGTATTGTGTGAGAGAGTGAGTGTCTGAGTGTGTGAGAGTGAGTGTGTGTGTGTGAGAGTGAGTGAGTGTGTGTGTAACAGTGAGTGTATTGTGTGTGAGAGTGAGTGTTTGTGTGAGAGTGAGTGTATTGTGTGAGAGAGTGAGTGTCTGAGTGTGTGAGAGTGAGTGTGTGTGTGTGAGAGTGAGTGAGTGTGTGTGTAACAGTGAGTGTATTGTGTGTGAGAGTGAGTGTTTGTGTGAGAGTGAGTGTATTGTGTGAGAGAGTGAGTGTCTGAGTGTGTGAGAGTGAGTGTGTGTGTGTGAGAGTGAGTGTGTGTGTGTGAGAGAGAGTGAGTGTTTGTGTGAGAGTGAGTGTATTGTGTGTGTGAGAGAGTGAGTGTATTGCGTGTGTGAGAGAATGAGAGTGTGTGTGTGAGTGAGTGTTTGTGTGAGAGTGAGTCTATTGTGTGTGTGAGAGAGTGAGTGTATTGTGTGTGTGAGAGAGTGAGAGTGTGTGTGTCAGAGTGAGCGTGTGTGAGAGAGTGAGTGAGTGTGTGAGAGTGAGTGTATTGTGTGTGTGAGAGAGTGAGTGTATTGCGTGTGTGAGAGAGTGAGAGTGTGTGTGTGAGTGAGTGTTTGTGTGAGAGTGAGTCTATTGTGTGTGTGAGAGAGTGAGTGTATTGCGTGTGTGAGAGAGTGAGAGTGTGTGTGTCAGAGTGAGCGTGTGTGAGAGAGTGAGTGAGTGTGTGAGAGTGAGTGTATTGTGTGTGTGAGCAGCAGTCGATATTACGGCTGAGGTGCTGCAGTGCCCCCATTGGTGGAAGGTGTAATTACAGTGTGACAGGTTTACATAAGTTATTCCTTAATAGATGCAGAGATAAGAATTTATGATGGCAGTACGAAAACTGAACAGAACAGTTTAAAATAAGGACGGATTTATTTGTCATTATTCACTTCCCTCTCACTTGACTTCAACAGAACACTGATCCTCATCCAATCTGCGGAGCCATCATCCAATCATTCAAATCTCTCTTACTGCCCCTTCCCCATCCCTCTTGTCATGAAGACCCCTACCTGCCAAGAATGAGGCATATTAATTTCGTCATATGAACATCAATTTTAAACTGTTGCTGGAGTGAGGAAATAACTTGCTTTACAAGAGAGCACTCAAAACTTGGCTTGAGGACATTTGCATACTAAGAGACAGTGCTTGGAGAGACAAAGGAATTGCTCACTGATTCAGTTCGCAGAGATTGGTCTGGGCAACGGTGATCCACATCTTGTCACTACACCCTCCGCCCCCACCTGAGAGCTTTGGAATCGACAAATGCAAGAGTTTGTTGAAAAATTCTTAGTCACTTGACTAACCGCTGGCCAACTTGGAGTTTTGAATTGTGCTCACAAGACAGTTTGGGAACAGTCTACAGTTTGTAACTGAACCTGGAACAAGACAGCTTGGGTCCTGGCTGGCTCTCTCTCACTTTCTCACAAACCTCCGGACCCACAGAAAACACCTATACCTCAAGAGAGAAAAGACTCCAACAGCGAAACAAGTTAAAGCGTGCACTGGGCCCCATCGAACACAAAGACTTCCCGGCAACCAAAGACTCCATATTGAACTTAAAGGACCATAAATAACGACCAGATATTGCCTCAAACTTTTCCCCTTTATTCTTTCTACTTTTGCTGTCTCTATCTGCGTGTGTGTTTACCGTGTATGCATGTCAGAGTGGTCGTGTTGCATATTCACAGCCGTTACCGAATTAGAGTTTAAGATTAATAAACTTCCACCTTTCTTGTTTAAATCTAAGAAAACCTATCTAATTGATTTCTTTGCCTTACAATTGGACAGCAGTGATAAGGATTCACTGAGGGGGAGATAAAAACACAGTGTTTTTAAAAATTAAACCTTGTTATTGTCAAACCAGGCACAGGGTGAGAGGGAACCCCAAGACCCCTTCTCACCTGGTTGTAACATTCTACTGATCTCCTTTTGCACGGGGTTAGATGCAGAGTAAAGCTCCCTCTACACTGTCCCCATCAAACACTCCCAGGACAGGTACAGCACTGGGGTTAGATACAGAGTAAAGCTCCCTCACACTAAAAAAAAAGAAAAAAAAAAACGGGGATTGGCTGCTCTCTGATTTGGGAGCCTGACTGCATCAACGAGGTGCAGCTGACTGTGGCTGTGTGCAGAGGTTGGAGGCTGCAGGCTGTAGGCTGTGTGACTGCTGCAAGAGGGAGATTCAAACTGTAACAAAAGTTTTTTCCAAATTTCAAGAAAGGAAGGAAGGCAGAGAACTGGAAGAACTGGAAGCTCTTTTTGTGAGTTTGCTTGGTACTGAAAGTCTTTTTCATTGATTGTTGGGGGTGGGGAAAGAAGAGACCTGAAGACCTTGGGTGGGGCTGTATTGTTCAATAGGGAGCTCCTGTGTTTAACATCTTTGGATAGGGAGCTCCCTCCCCACCCCAACTACTAAGCCAGGGACAGCTGGAGCTGCCCAGGTGAAGAGACTTATTATCTGAACATCGAAGGAGGCGTGTGCCTGGGCAGCTTACAGCTGACCCAGGTGAAGACATCACCCCACTCTCCCAACTGGAAGACCAGCTACAAGACTTGTGCAATACTAACAAAGACTGATTCCTCTTGGCCTTCCTCTCCCTCAGCCTCTTCCCCTGTGCTACATCCTTTAAGCGTTACATTTTTGATTTATTGTATTTGCTCTTTTCTTTTTTTTTGCTCTCAACAAAGTGCCTGTAACTCTTCTACCCCATGACTTCTCAGTCCTCTCCGGTGGCGGGGCCCTCCTATGCTGCAGCAGCTGCGACAGCTGCTCCCGTGGCCCTGTCACCATTTAAAATCTTAACCTCAAAGCATGGGGTGAAGAGTTACACCCATCCTAATATGACTATTGAGGCTTGTGTTAAGGCAAAGGCCGTGGTTGTCAGCCCCTCGGCCATTGTTGCAGCCTCAAAGATGTATGGGAAGGCTGTGTTCTTCCTGAAGACCGAGCGGGCTGTGTCCCTCGCCCAAAGTACGGGGCTCACAGTGGGTGGGATTTTCCTGCCAGTGGACCCTCTGGGGGCCACTGCGCATCGGGTAATCTTGTCGAACGTCCCACCCTTCATTCCTGATGAGCTCCTCCTCCCCCACCAACACCATCTGGGGGAGGTGAGGTCAGGGATCACCCCAGTCCCGCTCGGTCTTCGGGAGCACAGCCTCCGACATGTCTACTCCTTCCGCCGCCAGCTATTCATGCAGCTGGCGCGGGAGGAGGTCTTGGAGGGCCACTTCAGTATAGAGTTTCAGGGGACGGCCTACCGCGTCTTCTGGACCTCGGATGGAGCGCGGTGCCACGTCTGCAAGGGGGTGGGGCATGTTCGTAAGAACTGCCCCAACCTCCCGGCCGCCAGCTCCACCTCGGCGGCCCAGAGTGGTTCCACAGCACCTCCTCCCACTCCCCCCACACATCCAATAGACACCGCTCAGTCGGTTCCGGAGGCTGTGGTTTTCACAACCTCCGGCGGGGAGGGGAGCATCCGTCCGAGCGGAAGGAAGACACGGGGAAAAAAGAAACATCATGAGGCGCGTCCCCTGGACACTTTGACACAACCCGAGCCTGAGCTCAGCCCAAAGCCCATTCCCATGGAATCCACCTGTCCCAGGGATGGGCTCAGGCCCAGGGTGACTAAAATGGAAAAAAAGGGTGCGGAGGCGGAGGCCTCTGATGACATGGAGGTCTCTGAGCCTCCGCGCCCCAGTGCGAAAAAGAGGAGAAGGCACCCCTCCACAGAAATAACACAGGGCCCTGAGGTGCAGGGCCCATCTGTTGGAGGGGAGCTGTCTCCTGTTTCAGGTCCCTAGGTTCCCCCTACCGCCACCACCAAGGCTACAAAGTCCGGGCAGGAGCTCCCTATTCCTCAGGATGGAGGGGAGGGGAAGGCCCTGGTACATGAGGCCCCACCTGAAGCAGTAAGTGGGGCCCTGCTTGTGGTGGGGGAGCCTGGGAACGCCGCCCATTCTGCCACTGCTACTGGGTCGGGTGCCCTGAATGAAGGGGAGGGCAACGCCCCAGAGGGTCAGCCCTCCCAGCAGGAGTCCACCACCAACCAGGAGGCACCCGACCCGGTGAGAACTGAGAATGCTGCCCCATCTGCTGGACCTGTGGGTGCTGGCGGAGCGGGAGATGGCCTCCTCTCTCCGCCTCCGGTCTCGGCTCCGGCTGGATTTCCGGAGTCGGGATCTTATGTCTCCCCTGGACCACTCATTGGCCTGGGGATGGTGGTGGAGGGGGGTCCTGGGCTGCTGGCGCCCACAGGCTCCAGTTTGACAATAGAACCCAGAGAGGACTCTTCCGCCATTGATCCTGGGGGTGGGATCATGACGGAGGCGGGACCAGCTGGCGTGGCCGGGACGTCCGCCCCACAGTGTGTGGTGGATGTGTCGGCCGCTGGCGGTGACGACCCGGAGGAGGATGGGGATTTGGTGTGGGGCACGGAGGATGATCTTGATTCCATCGCCAGTGAGGTGGTGGAGTCCCTCGTGCCTCCCACCGAATCTCCTCTCATCCCCACGGCGGAACACCGGGATTTCCTCGTGGCTTACAGGGGTTGCCGCGATAAGGTTCAGCTGGCCCTCGGCCGTTGGTCGAATCTGGCGCTGACCAGACAGTCCGTCCGTGCCGCCCTGAAGAAAGCGGGCAAGCGCACGGGCGTGAAACTGGTTGAGAGGCGCCGGTTTAATGTGTTCCTCAATGGGTTGCTGGGGGAGTGGAAGGCCAGGTGCACTTCCACTCCCTCCTCACAGTGAGGTGTTGGTGACGGGTTTTAAGTACCTTTGACATGAAGATAACCATAGCCAGCCTCAACATCAACGGCAGCAGGGGGTCTCACCGCAGATTTCACAATTTCTCAGTCCTCAGGGAAGGGAGATACGCGGTGAGCTTTCTGCAGGAAACCCACACCGTTCCGGGAGACGAAGCCACCTGGCTCCTGGAGTGGCAGGGTGGGGTCCACATGAGTCACCTCACCTCTATTTCTCGTGGGGTGGCTATCTTGCTGGCCCCGACTTTTCAGCCGGAGATCTTGGGGGTCAAGGAGCTAGTGCCGGGCCGCTTGCTCCACCTCGCCGTTCGCCTGGGTAGCGTGCCGCTCCACTTTGTGAACGTGTACGCGCCCAGGCCCGGCGCGTTGCAAGCGGCTTCTTTGAAGAAGTGTCCGCTCTCTTGAGCTCCATCGATAGCGGCGAGTGCATCATCCTCGGGGGGGGGATTTTAACTGCACCCTCGAGGTGGGGGATCGCTCCGGTCTCCAGCGCGGCCAAGCGTCGGTGGAGAAGTTGAGGGGACTGATCAGCTCCCTTAACTTGGTGGATGTCTGGCGGAATCTCCATCCCGACTCCAGCGCCTTCACGTGGAGGTCTGGACAAGGAGGGTCCCGAATCGACCGCCTCTACATTTCGCAGGCGTACGTCTCCCGCGTTTCGGCGGCCTCCATGCGGCTGGTGCCGTGCTCGGACCACCGCCTGGTGTGGGCGGAGTTCACTCCGCTCCGCACGCGGGCGGGGTCCGCGTACTGGCACTTTAACAACCGGCTGCTGGAGGACGTGCGATTTCGGGACTCGTTCTGTCGATTCTGGGCCGACTGGAGAAGGAAGCAGGGGGGCTTCCCCTCCTTGAGGCTATGGTGGGGAAGACTCACATTCACATCTTCTGTCAGGAGTACGTGAAGGGGTTGACCAAGAGGCGGGAAGCCGAGATCGGGTGCCTTGAGAGGGAGGTGCTCGACTTGGAGTCCCGCCTCAGTCATGCCGTCGCGGACCCGGCCCTGTGGCAGGCGTACAAAGAGAAGAAGGGCGCGCTGAGGGACCTGCAGCTCATAGGGTCCCGAGGCGCGTACGTGAGGTCGCGGATCCAGATCCTGGAAGATTTGGACCGCGCCTCACCCTTCTTCTACTCGCTGGAAAAATGGCGGGGGTCCGTAAGCAGCTCGTTGAGCTGACGACGGATCCTCCATCACGGATCCGGAGGGAATGGGCCTCCTGGTCCATACTTATTACAGTGCGTTGTTCTCTCCGGATCCGTCCAGCGAGGATGAGCGCAGAGTTTTGTGGGAGGACCTGCCGCAGGTCAGCCCGGAGGGCGCCGAAGGATTGGAGGCTCCGCTCACGTTGGCGGAGATGACTGGCGCCCTCCACCAGCTCTCAAGAGGCAAATCCCCAGGGCTGGATGGGTTGACCGTGGAGTTCCTCAGGGCGTTTTGGGACGTCCTGGGGGACGATTATGCGCGGGTCCTGGGGGAAAGCCTGGCGACCGGGGAGATGCCCCTCTCATGGCGCAGGGCGGTCATCGTCCTGCTGCCGAAGAAGGGCGATCTTCGCCTGCTTAAAAACTGGCGTCCGGTCTCCCTCCTCAGCACGGATTTTAAGATCTTTGCCCGGGCTATGTCTACCCGCCTGGGCTCCGTGCTGGCCCACATGATCCACCCCGACCAGTCCTACACGGTCCCGGGCCAGTCCATCCAGGACAACATTCACCTGGTCCGGGACCTGATCCATCTTTCCCAGAGGACTGGTCAGTCGGTCGCCTTTCTCTCCCTCGATCAGGAGAAGGCGTTCAACAGGGTGGATCACGAATACCTTTTCGGGACTCTGCGTGCTTTCGGACTCAGGCCGCATTTCGTGGCCCGTGTCCGACTTTTATATGCCGCCGCAGAGTGTCTTGTCAAAGTTAACGGGTCCTTGACGGCGCCCCTTCGCTTTGGGAGAGGAGTGCGTCAGGGATGCCCCATGTCCGGCCAATTGTATACCATCTGCGTGGAGCCCTTCCTGTGCCTGCTTCGCAGGAGGTTGACGGGATTGGCTCTGCGCGAGCCGGCCATGCGGGTCATCCTCTCGGCTTACGCCGACGACGTGCTCCTCGCGGTCACAGATCCCGTTGACTTGCGGAGGATGCGCGACTGCCAGCAGACCTTTTCTGCCGTGTCCTCCGCGAGGATCAATTGGGAGAAATGTTCCGGACTCCTGGTTGGTCAGTGGCGGGTGGACTCCCTGCCGGAGGAGATGACACCTTTTGCGTGGAGCACCACGCACCTCCTCTATCTGGGAGTCCATCTTAGCCCCGCTGAGGAAGCCTGGCCGGCAAACTGGCAGGAGTTGGAGGCGAAAGTCACCGCTCGGCTGGAGCGCTTGACAGGACTGCTCCGAGTGCTTTCCTACAGGGGCCGAGCGTTGGTCATAAACCAACTGGTGGCCTCCATGCTGTGGTACCGGTTGGTCACTTTGGCCCCGCCCCCTGTATTTGCCACCAAGATCCAGAAGAAACTCGTCGATTTCTTCTGGGGCAAGAGGAAACACTGGGTCTCTGCCGCGGTCCTGAGTCTCCCGATTGAGGAGGGCGGTCAGTCGCTGGTATGCGTCCGCACCCAGGCTGCGACTCTCCACTTTCGGACCCTGCAGAGATACCTGTACGTCGAGCGTCCTCCCAGATGGTGTGCGCTGGCGACGTATTTTTTCTGCCAGTGTCACTGCCTTCAAGACGACACGCAGCTCCCGGTGGAGTCCGTTAGCCGCGCCTCTCTGAGGGAGTTGCCTGTCTTTTACCGGGATCTATTCCGAGTCTGGAACATGGTCGCCTCCAGTCGGGGCGCTCCCCCGCCGTCGGAGGAGAGCGCCTTGGCTGTCCGGGCGGCTGACTCCGGGGACGGTCCGGCAGGCAGAGGAGTAGCTGAAACCCCCGGGACGCCCCTCACTGCGGGTGGCGAGGGGGCTTGGGAGTGCGGAGCGATCCCGGCGGAGCTGACCCCCGCTCGGCCGGAACTGCTCATCGGACCCAGGCCCCGAAACCCTCCTCGGGAGCCGATCCCGCACAACCCGAGCCGCCTCTCGGAAATGCCCTCCGTGCCATTCCAATCGGTGCGGAGGGGTTTCCTGTACGGGCTGCTCCTGCACACTCTCCACTTCCTCGCCCTCGTCAGCCGGCCGGACACGCCCTGACACACCCCGATGGAGGTCTCTCTACGCAGGAGTCTTCCCCCTTTACATCGGGGACCTGGGGTGGAGGGTGCTACACAGAGCAGTCCCGTGCAATAGACTTTTAAGTAGGTTCACGGACTCCCAGGCCACCTGTACTTTCTGCGGCCTGGACGAGTCCGTGTTCCACATTTATATGGAGTGTGCGAGGTTGCAGCCCCTATTTGAGTATCTGAAGGGGCTGCTCCTCAAATTCTGGCTGCACTTCAGTCCCACGCTCCTGATCTTTGGGCACCCGGTGCGGAGGGGCTTGGGCCGGGAGGAGGATCTCCTCGTTGGTCTGCTCCTGGGCTTGGCCAAGGTGGCAATTCACAGGTCCGGGTTGCGGGCCAGCGGGGGTTCCGTCCTCCCCGATTGCCTGCCCCTCTTCCGCGGTTAAATTCGCGCCCGGGTGTCCCTGGAGAAGGAGCATAAAGTGCCCGCCGGTACGCTTGAGGCCTTCCGCGACCGGAGGGCACCGCAGGGACTGGAGTGCATCGTCGACGCCGAGAATGGCATTTTAATTTGAGTTTTGTTTATTTATCTGGTTTTAATAAAGTTATTTTAAAATTATATATATAAAGGGGGCCTGAGGAATAAGGGCCCCCTCGATGTGAAAAATATAAAAGGGGCCTGGGGTATAAAGGCCACCTTAAAGAAAAGAAAAGAAAAAAAAAAAACCGGGAGGTTAGATCGAGAGTAAAGCTCCCTCTACACTGTCCCCCATCAAACACTCCCAAGACTGGTACAGTACAGGGGTTAGATACAGAGTAAAGCTCCCTCTACACTGTCCCCATCAAACACTCCCAGGACAGGTACAGTACAGGGGTTAGATACAGAGTAAAGCTCCCTCTACACTGTCCCCATCAAACACTCCCAGGACAGGTCCAGTGTGTACTTCCTGTATGTAATCAGCTGCACCTTTGAGAGTGGAGAGAGGAGAGTGGAGAGAGGAGAGTGGAGAGAGGAGAGAGCTGAGAATTACAACACAAGTGTGGAACTGATTCTATCTATTGGACTAAAAGGACCTGTGAGTTATTTTGGAGAGGTTGGTGTTGCGGCACTGGTGAACTGTTTTGCTTGGACTGTTGGGGGAGGGAGGAGACGCCGGAAGATCCAGGGGTGGGGCTGAAAGATTCTCTCGAAAGATTCTGTGTTTGTTTTTGTGTTTTCTTCCATCTTGCGTGGCTCGGGACGGCGGGAGACGCCTGGGTGAAGAAACACGTTGTAACAAGAGCAGTAAGTGGAAAGAACCGGGGGTTTCCAGCCGACCCGGGCGAAGAACCCTCCCCTGACCAGGAGACTGGACTTTGTGTTCTCTGAAGTAAGCTGCTCCAACCACCCATTGAAGAGAAACATCCTCACAGCCTTTCTCTCCCTTCAACCACTCAGCTACTTAATCTCTACTCTCCTCTGCTTTTCCTTTTCACCCTTATCCTCCTCTGAGACGCTCCCCCGTCATATTGCTTCAGTTTAACAAAAAAAGCTGTTGTGTGCTTTATTTCTTGGGGCTGACCCCCTGGCAAGCCCCTCTTCGCCGGTGGCGGGACCTTCACGCCTGTATCATGCTGCAGCTGCGGCAGCTACACCTGTTGCCCCGTCACCGTTTGTGCTGATAACATCGAAGCATGGGGTCAAGAGCTCCATCCACCCGAACATGCCAAGAGAGGTAGGCGTGAAAGCAATGGCAGAGGTAGTCCGCCCCACAGTGGGTGGTGGGCGTGTCAGCCGCTGGCGGTGACGACCCGGAGGCGGATGGGGATTCGGTGTGGGGCGAGGAGGACGATCTTGATTCCATCGCCAGTGCGCTTTCGGACTCGGGCCGCATTTCGTGTGAAGAAGTGCTTCCTGACCTCACCCCCTGAACGGCCTGGCTCCGAGTTTAAGGTTCTGCCCCCTTGTTCTGGAATCTCCCCCCCCCCCCTGACCAGAGCAAATCGTTTCTCTCTATCGACCCGATCGAATCCTTTAATCATCTTTAAACCCCTCGATTCGATCACCCCCTTAATCATCTACACTCGAGGGAAGACAAAGCCCAGTTGATGTCTTCATTACTGAACCCTTTAGTCTCCTGAGATACTGTGGAATGATCTGATTTTGGGAGTGGCCGAACGGAGACTTGAGGATTTATTTTGGATGCTGCCCATCATGGGTAGATGCGGGGAGAGTCGATTGCATCAGTTGTATTAAGGATTTGATGGCCTTTACCGATTTCGCCCGGTGATGCCCCCTCATGTACGGACGGTTACCGATGGTTAATCTTAACTTACCGAGCCGCCAGACGGTGCCACAGCGCCCCCTGCTGCCTCAGGTACAGAAACGCACCATCACATTGGCCGAAACCTGCAGAGGCCATCACAATAAAAGGAGCTGCATTTCCCTCGCGCCTTTCGTGACCCCAGGGCATCCCAAAGCGCTTTACGAGCGGTGGAGCGCGTTTTCTGAGGCGTAGTCAATGCTGTGATGTAGCAAACGCCGCAGTCAATTTGCGCACAGCAAGATCCCACGATAATGACCTTTTTTAGTGATGTTGGTTGAGGGATAAATATTGTCCCCAGGACACTGGGGAGAACTCCCCCCCTGCTCTTCTTCCAAATAGTGGCCGTGGGATCTTTGACACCCACCTGAGAGGGCAGACGGGGGCCTCGGTTTAATGTCTCATCTGAAAGACAGCACCTCCGACAGTGCAGCACTCCCTCAGTACTGACCCTCTGACAGTGCTGCACTCCCTCAGTACTGACCCTCCGACAGTGCTGCACTCCCTCAGTACTGACCCCCTCGACAGTGCTGCACTCCCTCAGCACTGACTCTCTGACAGTGCAGCACTCCCTCAGTACTGACCCTCTGACAGTGCAGCACTCCCTCAGTACTGACCCTCTGACAGTGCAGCACTCCCGCAGTACTGACCCTCCGACAGTGCTGCACTCCCTCAGCACTGACTCTCTGACAGTGCAGCACTCCCTCAGTACTGACCCTCTGACAGTGCAGCACTCCCTCAGTACTGACCCCCCCGACAGTGCTGCACTCCCTCAGCACTGACTCTCTGACAGTGCAGCACTCCCTCAGCACTGACCCTCCGACAGTGCTGCACTCCCTCAGCACTGACCCTCCGACAGTGCTGCACTCCCTCAGCACTGACCCTCCGACAGTGCTGCACACCCTCAGTACTGACCCTCTGACAGGACAGCACTCCCTCAGTACTGACCCTCCGACAGTAAAGCACTCCCTCAGTACTGACCCTCCGACAGTAAAGCACTCCCTCAGCACTGACCCTCCGACAGTGCAGCGCTCCCTCATGTGAGAATAAGAAATACTGAAATGTTGTTTCTACAGCTTGTGGAAAATTACCAAGAAGTCATTTTTACACAACATTATGAAATCACTAAAAAAGAGAACTGATAAGGGTATGTAAGTAAAGACCTTGGGACAGTACAGCAGTTAAAAATTGTGCTTAGGCAGAGAAAAGAGAAACAGCAAGAGTTAGAACAAAGGATGTAGTGAATAAGAAACTGCCCCACTAAGATAAAGGCTGACAGCTGCAAGTTAACACACACAATGGAGAGCCAAATAAGGTAAAACAACAACAAGAGTTAGGGGCTAGAAAGTTAGAGTAGGGGGAGAAGTAAACAGAGGAGGAGACTGTAGCAACCATAGGATAGGTTAGTGTCATAATACGTTATAACCAATAATGTAAAATAAAGGCGTGGACAAATGGATTTGTATTGTATAAACATGAACTGAATATGTTGATCGGTGTGCCTGCTTGTAGGACACCCGATCTTGCAAGAACGTTAAATAAACTTACTTCTTCAGAGTTTGACTTGGTGTAAATTATTATTAAGTGGGCTACGTTTCTCACAATTGGGGGCTCGTCCGGGATCTCTTCATCATTGCCGGGTCCGTGGCCGACGACAGACGAGAAGACGCGTCCCGTTAATTTAAAAACGGTCTCGTTTCTCTCGTTGGTAGCGGACCCGACTAATCGACTGAAAACGATCCTAGGGAAGTCACTCTGAACGAGTATTTAGTGCGGCAGGTACACACGTGAAGTCAGGCAACTCCGTGCACGGACCAAGGTAAGAAAAACGACTTTTAAGTATTATCTTGGTGACTTATGGTTAATTGTAGGATAAGACCTTCTAAGTACTAAAAGTCCTTGAGGAGTGAATTTTACAGTCCTGCAGTATAAGACCCTTCAGCTAGGAGGTGAATACCGTAAGGTATAAGACCCTTCAGCTAGGAGGTGAATACCGTAGGGTACAAGACCCTTCAGATAGGAGGTGAATACTGTGGGGCAGTATAAGACCCTTCAGCTCGGAGGTGAGTACTGTATGGTATAAGACCCTTCAGTTAGGAGGTGAATACCGTAAGGTATAAGACCCTTCAGCTAGGAGGTGAATACCATAGGGTACAAGACCCTTCAGCTAGGAGGTGAATACCGTAGGGTACAAGACCCTTCAGTTAGGAGGTGAATACCGTAAGGTATAAGACCCTTCAGCTAGGAGGTGAATACCGTAGGGTACAAGACCCTTCAGTTAGGAGGTGAATACTGTAAGGTATAAGACCCTTCAGCTAGGAGGTGAATACCGTAGGGTACAAGACCCTTCAGTTAGGAGGTGAATACCGTAGGGTACAAGACCCTTCAGCTAGGAGGTGAGTACTGTATGGTATAAGACCCTTCAGCTAGGAGGTGAATACCGTAGGGTACAAGACCCTTCAGCTAGGAGGTGAATACCGTAGGGTACAAGACCCTTCAGTTAACCATGGGAAATAAATCGTCTAAAAAGGAAGACGATGGGAGACAAGGAAAGTCTGCCGGCAACATCCCTCCAGAAAGTCCATTGGGACGGATGTTGGAGTATTGGGATTTAGAGTCAAAAACCAAGGAGAAAAAGACCCAAATATGATCTAAGGACAGCAAGAAGGACAGCCCCTAAACCCGACGATAACGACGACGATAGAGACAGAGAGTCTCCTCAGACAATGATGCCCTTGAGAGAGGTACCAATAGGAAATAATGAAATTGGATTTGTTAGTGCACCATTAACGTCAGGAGAGGTAAGAGTGTTTAAAAAGGAAATGAAAGTCCTCGTAGAAGACCCCTGAAAATTTGGGAAAGAGAAAACCCTCCCGGGGTAGGGGGAAACGAACCAGCCGATCAAAAATACCCTAATCAAGACCCGCAGTGGCAGAACAATAACGTCGGCCATAGGGGCCAGATGAAAGACCTTGGAAATCTGATAGTAAAAGGCATTAGGGAATCTGTCCCGAAATCACAAAATTTGAATAAGGCCTTCGAAGTAAGACAGGAAAAGTATGAGACTCCCTCAAATTTCTTACAGAGATTACGGGACACAATGAGGAAATATTCAGATTTAGATCCAGAAGACCCGTTTGCCCAAGGACTCCTTCAAGTCCATTTTGTAACAAAATCATGGCCAGACATCCAAAAGAAAATTCAAAAGATAGATGGATGGAGTGAAAAACAATTGGACGAACTGCTCAGAGAAGTGCAGAAAGTTTTCGTTAATAGAGATGAAGCCAGAGAAAAACAGTGAAGCTTAAATGAGATGGTAATTGTACAAGTGTTCCACCCTTTTATGTTGTAAACAAGTAGTTGAAGCCCCTGCAAAACTTATGCCTTTACAGAGTTACCGCAGGCCCCTCTTATGGCACAAGCAGGCGGCGTATTGAGTGCGACCCCTCTGGGTGTTGAAGGCTGTTTCTAGACAAATAGAGACCATTAAAGGCACCGAGGTGGGATCAAAGGATTGATTTTTAAAAATGTTTTGAAGAATCAAAAGGGGGGACTGTGAGAACAGAATTTAGATTTTAGAATTTTTAAGAACAGAATTACATGGGAACATTTAAGATGAAACAATTAATCAGTCATGTATTGCTAACAAGCTAGCTGACTTCATAACTTCAGGGCTGCAGAGGCAACTTGGCCTTGCAGCTGGTACAGCGAGAGAGAGAGAGAGAGAGACATTGTACTTCAACAGCACTCTTCTTACCACCCAGACATGACAATCCTGGGGAAAAGTTAGAATGAAAAACATACCGACCAGGCTAATACACGCCCCCTTGTTAGCGGGTGGCTCAGCCTACCCTTCTGATTCAGCAGTTGCTGAGTTTTTTCTTTTATATTTGCTTTTATATTATACTGTTTAAATGTGATTTGAGTAAATAGATCCACATAATCCTAGTGAATATATATAATCATATATAAGTTGATCAGTAGAGAGAAGGTTATCATAGAATGATAAAAGGGGGGAATGTGGAAGTGAGCAGAAAGGCATGGCACTGGTACTTGAAACAAGGTTACCCTGGACCAAATGTTTACCTATAGCGATACTCAGAATTCGGACAGCCCCTAGAAAAGATGTGGGACTGTCCCCCTATGAAATGCTATTCGGATTACCCTATATGGGAACCAGGGGCGAGATGCCAACCTTAGAAACTAAAGATTCATTTCTAAAGAACTATATACTGGCGTTGTCTTCCTCATTGTCATTCCTCAGGAAGCAAGGCCTGTTAGCACAGACCCCACCTCTCGAATTTGCAGTACACAAGATCCAACCAGGAGATTGGGTTCTGGTGAAATCATGGAAAGAGACTAAACTACAACTGAACTGGGAAAGACCATACCAGACTCTCCTAACCACTGAAACAGCCATAAGAACGGCAGAAAGAGGTTGGACCCACTACACAAGAATCAAGGGGCCGGTACAACCCCCGGCCGAGGAAGGAACTTGGACAACCGAATTAACAGAAGAACCATTGAAACTAAAGCTAAAAAGACTTTGAGTAACAAACTTTTTTATATAGCGGCGCGAGCGCGGAAATACTGTCTGTAATATTGTGTGCCTTCTCTCTTTCTCTTTCTTTTCAAAAGTAGCCAGGAAATAAAATGGGTTGGATGTTTTTGTATGCAGTATTAGTCATCCCAGTAATGGGAAAAATAACAATGTGGGACGGAACTGACGGGGACAACGGTACACGAATTGAAATCCCCAAGAGCCAGGACCCTCAGGTGGTAGAAGTAGACTTATGTTTCCTAATCCCATGTGTGGGGCATACATAACCAAAGAAATTATCATGTGGGTTCCCTCCATTATTATGGGGATGGACTACTAACAGGAGACCCACTCCCACCGATTATATCCATTCACCAGAGCCCCATAAAACCAGGCCCAGATTGTCCAGATAAGGAATGCAACCCTATATATATTTGACAATAAAAAGAACCGAGTGGACAGAAACGACTGGTGGAATATCCATCCAACGCCATCGGAATGGCTCAATAACAGAAGAACGACAAATCAAAACTACCCACTTCCAATTAGACAACAAGGTGTTTGGAGTAACAGTTAGAGAAGGGAAAAAGAAAGGTGAATTAAAATGTTGTTTTCAGGTAACAATAGATAAGATTGGTAAACCATCTAACAAACTAAAAGGGACCTCTCATAACGATCCTAACATAGTAAAAATAATAGAGGTAAAGGACCTGAGAAAGACAATTGAGATAGAAACCGGTTACGGGGACACAAATGCCTGGGTAGAATGGATAAAATATACTGTAAAAGGTTTGAACAAAAACAATTGCTATGCTTGTGCATCTGGTAGACCGATAGCTCAAGTAGTACCTTTCCTGCTGGGGTGGGAGCGTGACCGAAAGGGCATGGAATGCATGTTAGCCCTATATCAGGATAAGACGGCTTGGGGTATTCAAACTTGCATATCCTTGTCAATAATGTTCCCTCCCCTAGAGAAAAAAGATTCAAGGCCTCCCCCTTCATTTTTAGCCACCGGTGTGAATCACACATCATGCGTAAGTCGACACGGTGCAGAGCTAACCAGAAATATGGGAGAGTTGAAGTCATGCATAGAGACTGAGGACGTAACTGGAAGAGTCAGGGGAGGGAACTACTGATCATTGAATGTCCCCAGAGCGGATTTATGGTGGTATTGCGGAGGAAAAATCCTGAGACAGACCCTACCCTCCCAGTGGAAGGGGACGTGCGCAATTGTTCAATTGGCAATACCATTCACCTTGGCATTTGAGAAACAAAAGATAATAACGAGGGAAAGGGGTAAAAGGGAAGCGATAGCGAACTCTTTTGACGACCAGGTGTACTTGGATTCCATAGGGGTCCCAAGAGGGGTACCTGATGAATTCAAGGCCCGAAACCAAATAACCGCCGGTTTCGAGTCTTTGTTTTGGTGGGTCACTATTAACAAAAATGTAGATTGGATAAATTATATTTATTACAACCAACAAAGATTTATAAATTATACTAGAGATGCGGTAAAAGGTATAGCTGAACAATTAGATGCCACTAGTAGAATGGCTTGGGAAAATCGACTGGCTCTAGATATGATCTTAGCAGAAAAAGGAGGTGTGTGTATAATGTTAGGAGGGAAATGTTGCACATTTATCCCAAATAACACAGCACCCGATGGTTCAATCACCCGAGCACTGCAAGGGTTAACAACTTTAGCAGAGGAGATGGCCGAAAATTCAGGAGCAGACACTTCCCTGACGGGGTGGCTTGAATCCTGGTTTGGAAAATGGAAAGGCATGATAATCTCGGTTTTTACCTCCCTGATCATGGTTGTCGGAATACTAATAGCCATCGGGTGTTGTATTATTCCTTGTGTAAGAGGGCTGACACAGCGATTGATTGAGACAGCTTTGACGAAGCAGATGTCAATACAAAGAGGCCAGGAAGAAAGTATATACCTGTTAGGTAATGACAAAGTGGATAGTATCAACGGAAATACAGACATTGAAAAGGCGGCTGAAATAATGCTCAGAGAATTTGAGAGGACATATGAGAACCCTCCGCAGTATGTAGAAAACAACAAGGATTAAGTAAAAGAAAAGGGGGAATTGTGAGAATAAGAAATACTGAAATGTTGTTTGTACAGCTTGTGGAAAATTACCAAGAAGTCATTTTTACACAACATAATGAAATCACTGAAAAAGAGAACTGATAAGGGTATGTAAGTAAAGACCTTGAGACAGTACAGCAGTTAAAAATTGTGCTTAGGCAGAGAAAAGAGAAACAGCAAGAGTTAGAACAAAGGATGTAGTGAATAAGAAACTGCCCCACTAAGATAAAGGCTGACAGCTGCAAGTTAACACACACAATGGAGAGCCAAATAAGGTAAAACAACAAGAGTTAGGGGCTAGAAAGTTAGAGTAGGGGGAGAAGTAAACAGAGGAGGAGACTGTAGCAACTATAGGATAGGTTAGTGTCATAATATGTTATAACCAATAATGTAAACTAAAGGCGTGGACAAATGGATTTGTATTGTGTAAACATGAACTGAATATGTTGATCGGTGTGCCTGCTTGTAGGACACCCGATCTTGCAAGAACGTTAAATAAACTTACTTCTTAAGAGTTTGACTTGGTGTAAATTATTATTAAGTGGGCTACGTTTCTCACACTCAGTACGGACTCTCCGACAGTGCAGCACTCCCTCAGTACTGACCCTCCGACAGTGCTTTACTCTGTATCTAACCCCAGTGCTGTCCTTGTCCTGGGAGTGTTTGATGGCGACAGTGTAGAGGGAGCTTTACTCTGTACCTAACCTTAAACCAGTCGGGGCGAGGGGGGTTTGTTTGCTTTATATCTCGAAGAATGGACACCCAGGAATATGCTAGAGGCCGGAATCCAATCGAGCAACTGCACAGTGGTGCAGTGGTTAACAGCACAGCCTCACAGCTCCAGGGACCCGGGTTTATTTCTGGGTACTGCCTGTGTGGAGTTTGCAAGTTCTCTCTGTGACTGTGTGGGTTTTCACCGGGTGCTCCGGTTTCCTCCCACAGCCAAAGACTTGCAGGTTGATAATTAAATTGGCCATTGTAAATTGCCCCTAGTGTCGGTAGGTGGTAGTGAATATGGGATTACTGTAGGGTGAATATCCCTTCGTCAGATACAGGAGAAATGCCGTGAACAACAGATGCCCCTCTACATTGCTTTCATTGATCTCACCAAAGCCTTTGACCTCGTCAGCAGACGTGGTCTCTTCAGACTACTAGAAAAGATCGGATGTCCACCAAAGCTACTAAGTATCATCACCTCATTCCATGACAATATGAAAGGCACAATTCAACATGGTGGCTCCTCATCAGAGCCCTTTCCTATCCTGAGTGGTGTGAAACAGGGCTGTGTTCTCGCACCCACACTTTTTGGGATTTTCTTCTCCCTGCTGCTTTCACATGCGTTCAAATCCTCTGAAGAAGGAATTTTCCTCCACACAAGATCAGGGGGCAGGTTGTTCAACCTTGCCCGTCTAAGAGCGAAGTCCAAAGTACGGAAAGTCGTCATCAGAGAACTCCTCTTTGCTGACGATGCTGCTTTAACATCTCACACTGAAGAATGCCTGCAGAGTCTCATCGACAGGTTTGCGTCTGCCTGCAATGAATTTGGCCTAACCATCAGCCTCAAGAAAACGAACATCATGGGGCAGGATGTCAGAAATGCTCCATCCATCAATATTGGCGACCACGCTCTGGGAGTGGTTCAAGAGTTCACCTACCTAGGCTCAACTATCACCAGTAACCTGTCTCTAGATGCAGAAATCAACAAGCGCATGGGTAAGGCTTCCACTGCTATGTCCAGACTGGCCAAGAGAGTGTGGGAAAATGGCGCACTGACACGGAACACAAAAGTCCGAGTGTATCAGGCCTGTGTCCTCAGTACCTTGCTCTACGGCAGCGAGGCCTGGACAACGTATGCCAGCCAAGAGCGACGTCTCAATTCATTCCATCTTCGCTGCCTTCGGAGAATACTTGGCATCAGGTGGCAGGACTATATCTCCAACACAGAAGTCCTTGAAGCGGCCAACACCCCCAGCTTATACACACTACTGAGTCAGCGGCGCTTGAGATGGCTTGGCCATGTGAGCCGCATGGAAGATGGCAGGATCCCCAAAGACATATTGTACAGCGAGCTCGCCACTGGTATCAGACCCACCGGCCGTCCATGTCTCCGTTATAAAGACGTCTGCAAACGCGACATGAAATCGTGTGACATTGATCACAAGTCGTGGGAGTCAGTTGCCAGCATTCGCCAGAGCTGGCGGGCAGCCATAAAGACAGGGCTAAATTGTGGCGAGTCGAAGAGACTTAGTAGTTGGCAGGAAAAAAGACAGAGGCGCAAGGGGAGAGCCAACTGTGCAACAGCCCCAACAAACAAATTTCTCTGCAGCACCTGTGGAAGAGCCTGTCACTCCAGAATTGGCCTTTATAGCCACTCCAGGCGCTGCTTCACAAACCACTGACCACCTCCAGGCGCGTATCCATTGTCTCTCGAGATAAGGAGGCCCAAAAGAAAAAAAAAGAAAAAAAAGAAAGAAGAAAGAGAAAAAGAAAAAGAATATAAATGGGTGGTTGTTGGTTGGCACGGACTCGGTGGGTCCAAGGTCCTGTTTCAGTGCTGTATCTCTAAATAAAATAAATAAGAATGGGTTGGCTGATGGTGAAGAGGTCGGAATTCCTCAATTGCAACGCTAACCTCTCAATTTACAAAGCGTCACCAAAAATATCATGGGAACAACGAGCAATGTGTGTGCGGGGGGAGGGGGGGGGAAAATTCCTTGTCCTATGTGTTAGCATTGTGGAGAGATTGTTCAGATTAACTTTTGGAAGTGTAATTATGCAATAGCTGGTGATTTCATTTTCCAAATGGGGTTGATGTCGAAAAAGGAATGATAGGGCAGGGAGTGGGAGTTTGGGGTAGTTTTGTGTTAATTTGTATTTGTATTTTTACTTTCCATAACAAGCAGATTGGGGGGGAGGGGAATGTTTCTCACGGTGAACGTGTTTGAGGTACCTCTGAGCTCAGTGCTGGGCTGCAGGCGGAACCCTTGTTGCG